>NW_009913724.1:14749-29322 GCF_000696875.1 Nestor notabilis | reverse complement strand
CCCAAGGGAGCCGAGAGGGGTCCTGAAAGGGGGTTCGGCCCGGCCCGGCGATGCGCGGCCTCCTGCCGGGGCAGAGCCCCAGCCGCTTCCCGGGAAGATATCTGCTACAGCCTGGCCGGTGGCGAGTTCCCCTTTCACTCGTAACTGTTTTACCACAATATTTCACTACAGTGATTCTTTGTGCTATAAACTCACATGTGCCAGAAAGGGGGTTAAAGAGGTCTTTGCCGCTGCTCTTTTAAACTTGCCTTTATTCTTCCTTTGCTAGGTGGCTTTAAAAAGGATGGGTTACAGCCACAGCCTGCTCAGCCTAGCCTAAGGTATTTTAACTCCTGTTTTCAGGCTTATGTTTCACTGCAGAAGAAAGCTAATCTATGTTGTATTTGTGCTACTTACAGTTAACACCTCGGGATACTTCCTACTATTTTGGGAATTAGTCCAGCCAGAATCTGAAATTATGCTTGAATCTGATAGTTGTTAATAATTTTTTTTTAAGTGCATTTCTCATCCCTTTAGCAGCAGGGAAATATAGAAGTTGAAAACTTCCCACCACTGTCAGTTACAGCATTAGTTCCAACTGTCGGAAACCTCCCAACTCTGCAAGTGTCCCGTGAAGGAATTAGTACAGTTGCATGTATATAAACCCAGGTTTTCTTTGAAAAACAGTGCAATTGCAAAGGCAAGCACTCATCAGCTGGAAATGACCCAGCAGCCTTGGAGCAGAGGGGCTGCTGTCCTATCTAAGTCTGCAGCATTTCTGTAAGCTCAATTTCAAAAGCTGTCAGCCAGGCAGCTTAGTAAAACCCTCTCTCCTGGGACAGGGTTTGTATAAATTATGGCAATATACACAGGAACTACATGCAAGAGAAGGGATGTCCTGACATGATTTGTTTGCTTTTGTTGGCTATTTCAATAAGAGGAGTCATCCAACTATGATAGAGATGGGTTAATAACGTTTAGCTCTCTTGGAAACTGAACTGTTACTCCTGAGCTATTTCCCATCTTTCTTAGCAGTCTTCCCTATCAAGTATGAATTAATTACTAGAGGGTAGGAAATTTTGCATCCCTTGTCTCTTGTTTGGGTGAGAGCACCACATGTTATTTACCTTGAAAGAGATAATCATTATTCTTATTTTAAACAGGCATGAGTTGAACGGTCATGAAGAGGATGGAAATGAGCTGCAGACAACACCAGAGTTCAGAGCACATGTAGCAAAGAAACTGGGAGCAATGCTAGACAGGTGTTGGCATGTGACACTGGACGACCATGATTTATGAGCCAACTACACTGATGCTTTTGTATGCTAAGTCCAGGAAATTAAAGATCTGAGTGCAGCCTGGATATTGAGGAGAAACTATTTCTCTTGTTTTCTTCTTAATTCTTGTATTTAATGCAAATTTCCAGTATTCTATGCACTAACCTGGCCCATGTGCTGTGGTCCCCGGTAAAAGACTCCCACTGCCTGTCTCTATTTGCCTCTGCAGCGAGTATGTTGTGGGGAGGAAGAGGCAGAATTTGGGTGCCTTAGCATCTGCATCATGTAAAGGCTGGTGTGAGAATCTTATATTTATTCTTATGACCTAAACCAATACGTCATTCAGGGTTGTGCTGCCAGTATGCCTCCAACTGGGCTGCCACTGTCTTTATTGTGTCAGCATGGGCCTGGAGAACCAGAATTCCTGGTGTTTAATGTTGTCTTTAGAAACTCTGCTTTTAAGTTATTCCTGTGGCATGTGTTGCTCAGGACAGAAGGAACAGTCTGCCCTGAAAGCAGGGAGTTGAAACAGCTTCACTAATTAAAAAGTGAGATGCTGTGTAACATCTCCCTATAGGCCTGTTTCCTGGGAATACCCAACTTTAGCTCAGTTTGCACAAACCTGTCCAAGCCCTGACTGGGGTTTTCTGTTTAGTTTCATCACTGTCCTGAAGGACTCATCAGGACCCTCACAAACTTCTGGGCAACAGTCTGACTCTGCAGATGATGGTGAGTTTAGTCACAGCCATGGTGGCTGTTTTGTGACGTTGTTAGTTAAATATGTGAGACAGATCTTGTCCATTGGTGGTTTTACACCCAACTGCCTAATAAGCATTTACAATAGAAGAATTCCATTGATGTTTGTATTAGTTTGAAGCTGTGATCTCTGTGCCCTAAGTCCTCCCAGATAGTCTCAAATAATTGCTGTCAAACACTACAGCATTACAGTAACAGCAGTGAGGCTTCCCAGGGAGATTGCTGTTGATTGCTTTCACTTCTGTTTTGTACCGTGGCTAAAATTCCCCCTTACATGTTCTAGGGTTTCGCCTCTTCTCCTCCTCTGTCCCAGGAGACTGTGGGAAATCAGAGCCTTGCCCTGCAGCGAGGAGGAGACAGCCATCTAGCTCCAGGTGAGGTAGTGTTAGCTCCTTTGCTCACAAAGTACAATTGCATCCCACCTTTCAGAGGCAGCTGGGACTCTCACAAGGGAATAGGAAGCTGAAGAGCTTAAGAAGTGTGTATTTGACTCCTCCATTTGACTAGGGCAGATTCTTTTTGTTTGTTTTTTTAGTGCTGGGGAACTAGAAGTGTTTGTGAGGCATGTTCTTTCCCCTCCTAGTTTGTGTAAAGAACATGTCAGCCTTCAGACTGGTTCAATGCTAATTGAAGCTATTGGAGTCCCAGAGCCACTGGGTGTTTATCAGGTGTTCTCAGATTGTTCTGTCTGTGCTTTGGCTGAATTCAAGGCAGAAGTTTAACATATCTTCCTTTAATTTTGCTGCCTTTCCAGTGAGATGGACAGTGACCAAGAGTGGCAAAGGTACCAAGAGGCTGCTGTGTCAGCCACAGACATTATGAAGCAAAGTGCTTTTCCTGCACTGTGCCAGGATTCCAGCCAGGATCAGAGTCGGGGTTATGTAGAACACAGACAGAAAAAGAAGAAGAAGAAGAAGAAAGCAAAAATTAGGGGAGAGAACAATATTCAGGAGAAAATAATAGACCCAGCAGAGTGTGATCAGATCTACAAAGATTTGCCACAGTTGGTGTCTGCAAATGGACAGCATGAGAGCCAGGACTGCAGTCATCCAGAGAACTTGGTGTTGCCAGGAGCTTTGAAGAAGAAAAAGAAGAAGAGAAAAAAAGAATGAGGCTTTTGCTGTGGAAACAGCAGGTGAATGTGATGGATGAAGGATGCTGGGAACAAACCCTGACAACAAGAGTTGCTGCAGATGGAAGAGAATGAATTGGCAAAGCTTCTGTTCTAAAAGCTCAGTGGCCTGAGAGTCTAATTGAGTGACTTCCTATGTGGTTGGTGTCGCTTGGGGAAGGGAACATTGTTCTCACTGGTGTGACAGAAAGCTATAATCATAGCTGCATCCCTCCTGGTCTGTTCCTTCACATTATGAAATCAAACCTTGTGTCCTGGAGAAATCAAATGATAAATTGAATTTGGTTTACATGGCAACAGGTGATCAACTCCTTTTTCTCTTTGCCTCCTCCTAGATGCCTACTAAGAATAGCTCCAAGCCTGTGGGAGACTCATTTATCAAAAACATCCTGTCATGTATCAGGGCCCCCTTATTTTTTTTCCCTGTGATCATCACAACAATCTGTTGTTGAAACCTGCCACGTTACTAATCCTTCTGTAATCTGCGCCTCTCCAGGGTGCCCTGCCTATAAGCAGAGTATGCAGTGAACTTATTTCACCTATAGAAGTAGTTCTGTTCAAGTTGTGTCTGTCAATTTCTTTTCATGTGTAGTTTTTTCATGGCATTTGTTGTTATTAAATTCTAATACACTGTTACTTAATTTGGCAGGTTTTGTTCAACAGTGGCTTTCTTGCTGTATTCAGACGGCTCCCCCAGCAGAGATAAAGGCGGCTGAAGATGGCTCATTAGTTGCTTGGTGATCAATGCTATGAAATTGCTATAGGAAGGACTTAAGCCTAAGTTAAAAGTCACTGTGTTTCAGTCTTTTGTTTTAGCTGCTTATGACTTCTGTCTGTCTGACATGCAGTGGGGTTTGGTAGTTTTGAGTATGGCTCTTAGTCTGTTTATACTTGAGTTCTGGTATTTCAGGAAATGACCTGTTATTGGATAAATACACTTTTGCTTTTAAGATTGTTGGATTTCAGTAGCTCTAACTTACTGGCCCTATTCAGGAGACCAGAAAGCCAGAGTAGAGAATTTGAAATAGAAGTTGCTTTTTGAGCATAGGAAAACCCAAGATATCTTCTTTTCTACTGTAAGATCCTTGCTGCTTTTTACTTGAGAAAACACAGTTGGCATCCAAAAATGGTGAAGCTAAGTGGAAAATCGGCTTGTAATCTAACTGAATGTGCCAGCAGAAGTCACTTGCCTTATGGGCAGTTAAAACTTAAGTATACTGAAGCTACCGCCTGGGGTTGCAAATACACAGTGATCTAAACATTACCTTTTGACTTGTTTTATGATGATTATTTTTAAGCTAACTGGAAGTTTTATGTATTTGCAACTGATGCGTGTGTGAGATTGGGAAATAGTTCTAGGATAAAATTCCTCAGACTCTAGTTACTGAAATTAGTCTTTGGTGGCTGATGATATCTAGAAAGGGCTCTTATCATTAAAAACTGTAATGGACAGCTTCAATTTTGAGATTTCCAGGTATGGTAACGGAAGAGTTCACTGTTGGGCTTTTTCTTTAGACATTCTCTTAACCTTTTCAGAGTCTTGAGCACATTCTGGTTTTGAGGGGTTTCATCCATTTCACAGTTGAAAGAATAGCTTTGTTTTGGTCACAAACACAAAAACATTAATTGAGGCTTTTTTTCATGTCTGGCTAGTGACATATCAGTGATGTGCACATTGAGAGTAAATAGAGAAGAATAATTAGGAGAGGAATTATACAAGTAGATCTATAGGGCTAAAAACCTTAACTTAGTGCGAGTGAGACTCTTAGAACCCATGGTAATTATTTGCATATCAAGAACTACAGAATTTAGCCTACAGAGAAGCTAAGAATGAACTGTGTTCTTTAAAGCAAAGCTGACATCTCTATAGAGAACAAGTGAAGGAACCAGTGCTCTTTGTGGAGCATGGGGACATGTGTGCAGTGTCAGGGACTGGTGGAGAATGACACCCTCAGCTCATTCAACAAGACACACGAAAATCCACATGGATAATGCAAAGAACTGGAATCTCCTTGCTGCTGTTAAACTTTAATTTCTGCATTTAAAACAAAGCAGAGCTATATCAAAAATAACCAAGCTGTTTCCACTAGGATAGCATGATTTTAGAGCAGGTCATTTTTAACTGAGAATGTTTGGTATTTTTGTAGTTAATTAAAGGATTTGTAGCTTGAAGTCAGTGATCCCATACTGAGAAGTTTGCACCAAGCCATTCCTGAACCTGTTTCATGATGGTTTTCACTGCACTGTCAGGAACCAGGTTCTTTCACTCTTGCCTCCAAGGTGCTATTATTTCTCAAAGTTCCCATTGGTGCTTCCTTAGAGCATCCCTTCTTTGGCAGCTCAGCTTCGCTTTTTCCTGCATGGCTTAGTCTGGTCTTGGCAGGTTTGTACGGAGCCAGCTTGATGAAGGCTGAGCACACTGAAAGTCCCATCCATGCCCTGGCATTTTTGCAATATTGCATTCAGATCCCTATCTTGAATCCTTCTGGAGCAGGATGTCTGGTCATTTTAGGTTGACTGCTGGGGTTTGGGTTTGCTTGGGTTTTTGGGAGGCAGTGGATTTTAGTGCCAGCATCACCTTTCCATGGCTTCTGTCTCGAGCCTGGGACATCTTTTATGGAGGCAGCTGAGTAAGTGATTTGTATGAGGCAGTGGGGGGCTGGAGGTCGGCTGAGTGCAGCAGCCTTTTCTTCCTGCGGAAGGCAGCATTGACAATGGTGGCAAACACAGTTGGAGCTGGACCTGACAGGTGGGTCATGGCTGTGACCCTTGAGCTAGTTGTCATGATTACTGAGTGGAGGATGCCATCTGCGTGGAGATGAAGGTCTCGATGACATTGTGAGTGGATGGCAGCAGCTGACTGTGGCTGTTGGTGGAGTCAGAGCTTTGGTACAGCACCAGGCTGCTGGAGGACACTGTCAAAGGCACAGGCAAAAGTTAAGTACACATTCTCACTGTAGTCCCCTTATGTGTGCACACTTACATTTCCAGCATGACTGAACTCTCCTGGCATAGGGACATAACTTTCTATTTTGTGTGCTGTTATGTGCCTAGCTTCGGTCCACAGCTAGCCTGAAAACACTGAGAGTGACAGCCTTCAGTTTTGAGGGTTCTAGTTAATTGTTCATGTCCTAGTTCTTCCCTTAGAACTGGGAAGCTCCAACTGGAGTCTTTTCATGAGGGGTTCTTGGGCTTTTCAGTCCTAAAAACTGCCCACAAGACTGGATATTCATGGACAGTGATTTTGTTGATGAGGTTAGCTTCCTCTCTAGATTCTGAAGAAGGGTCCCATTTCCATGCTGGCCTTTTGCAGACCACGCTCTGAATCATTTCCTTGTACCAGCATTCACACACCCCCAAGACACTGTTAGAGCCCTGTAAGAGAACCATGAGCCCCAGTTACCTTTTTCTAAGTGGATTTTTACAGTGTTAGCAAAAGAAACTAAGCAATACGTGGTTTAAGGTAGTGGCTGCTGCGCTTACCAGCAGGGCTTGAGGTGAGGCGAGGGCCTGGCTGAAGGTGCTGGATGGTTGTGTCTTGGTTCTGTAAATGTATCGTTGGGGCCTGTGACACTGGTGGGTGCATCTCAGACTCTGTGTGGGTCTCCGAGTCAGGTGTGAATGCCTAGAGAAAAGAAAGTTAAGTGCCTGGTTTCTACATCTGTTCTAACAAGCAGGAGAGGAGAGTGAGCAGGTGCCGTTTCCAAGGAGATTAAATCCTTCTTGGTGATGCAGTGAAGGGCTTACTCTTAATGCCTCCAGTATCGCTGCTGGTACCAGCAAGATGAGGAGATAAGAAAGATCATCCCACTGGGATTGCATAGGCTACACACCCAAAACATCTCTGACAAGCCAGGAGCTACCTGCAGACTGGTACAGTTCGAAGGTGGGAAAAGGCTAAAGGCTGTTACCTGTTTGGTTGGTGTCAGGTTAGTCAGGGCGCTGAGATTGGCTGTATCTGTTATCACCATGGTTTGTGGTAAGAGGCCTGTATGTGTGTATTGGGCCACTTCAGACTTGGGGCCGTAGAGAGCTGTGCATGAAAGAAAACAAGATCATGTGGATGCTGGAGCTTTGCATGAGACTAGTTTGGCTGAGTTGTTCTCCTCATGCCTTGGACCTGCTCTTTCGTCTCTGAAACAGTGGGAGTGGAGGGACAGGGAGATGAATGAAACAGAAAAATAATATCATTAGAGCAGCAATAATAGGAAAGTAGAGTTCTGCAAGCCCAAGGACCCAGCAAATGCTCCAGAACAGAGTATTATCTTGTTGTTTGCTTGAGCAGATGAGCTCACATTCTTACCATGAGGGTTCTGTATCTGGGCCATGGTAGCCATGAAGGGGCTCTGGTTGATGTGGCTCTGGACTTGCTGCATGAGGGGCTGCTGGTAGGATGGATGCAGTTGCTGGGAGAACTGGACGGGCTGCAGGGTAGTGAGGCTGCTCCCCATGCTGTTTATTACAGGTACGCTCTGGGGCTGGGTTGAGGCCAGGCCTGAAAAACAAGGACTGATGACAATAGCATCACACACTGTGGGAGGAGTGTGGCAGCTCTGCAGTAGGGTAATCTGAAGTAGTCATCGTTGCAGGCCTATTGTCACAGGATGATTACAGATCCTGCTTTTCAGGTGTTCTGTTTGTTATCTGTGATTAATAATAGTTTTCATGCATCTGAAAATAAAGTGGGAGTGTGCAAATTGTACAATGCAGACAGGTACCATAAAACCACCTCTGATTTCCAGTGTTTATTCCTTTGTACATCCTTATGTACCAGTACAGATCACTTTTACCAGTTTAGTGGTAACCTGATAGGGAGTTCCATTGGGAAGACCTTGCTCAGATGTAAACTCATAGCATCATCTCAACATCCAGTTAATGTATTCTCTTTATGAAGCTATGAGAACACTATGCTGTAGCTGTCCTGACACATGGAATGGAATTTAAGCTCATATTGCTTGGGCTGCCCAATTATGGAATTTGGACCAGTGAGAAAGAGGTAGAAGGTTTCACGCTCATTTCCCACAACTGCCCAGACCCTGTTCCTGTAAATCAGCAAATCTGTCCAGCACTGAGACATTTCCACTCTGTGGGAATCGCCAGTTTTTCTTTTCTTGCACAGAATTAGAATCTATATCATAATTTTGGGTATAAATGAGGAAATGGAAATTAGTTCACAGCTGCCACCATGGAATAAAATAAGGCCTCTTCCTGGGAAAAATGTGTGAGAGGAGATCATACATTTTATTTTGCTTTATCTAATGAGATGTCCTTTGGCAGTAAACTAGTCTTGGAATGAAATCTCCTACAGGTCCAGAAAAGCTGTCATAGTGAAAATAGAATTAAAAAAAAAAGATTCCAAAGGCATATGCTGCTCTTTGTGGGAAGTACAACAGGATGTTTTGTCTTTCAAGCACGATGAACATGCTTCAATTTGCGTAGTTCTAAGGAAGTATTACATTTACATTTGGGAAGATGCAGAGCAGCAAACCAAAACATTGACATAGGAATAGATTGCAAAAGTTCTTTGGTCTAAGATGTGGGTTTGTATGTAACTTAATTCTAACATGAATAAGGAACATCTGCTGCTGAAGAGCCTTAGTGTTTGTGACAATTTTCCCGGTTGTGTATCACTGCCAACTTAGTGGCTTTGTCTCTGAAAATGAGGCAGGTAATTCTGTAAATTACAGGTAGCTTTTTATTTGAATCCTGGTAAGCAGAGTCATTACAGAACACTACTCACCTATCACCAGGGTTGAGGCACCTGTGTTGGTGAATGCTGGTGCTAGGGATGAGGTCTCGCCAGCTCCAATTGCCATAACACCCGGCAGCGATGCCATGATCAGGTTCTGAGTTTGCTGGCTCAGAGGATGTGGATTTTGCTCTAGGCTGTGCAGGGCAGTCAGGGTGCTGACAGGAGGGAGGGTTCCTCCGGAAGCTGAGACCTGTGTGAAAGGGGAACACGGAAATGCCAGCAGGTTGAGTCCCAAAGCTGGGATAGATGTCCTTCTCCCTCTGCCTGCCTGCCCTGACCCCTTGTGAATCAGGAAGACTTCACATTTGCTTGCCTGCAGTTTCCCTGTGCTCACCAGTTAACTAGCAAAGCTCAGCTGTTGGAATACTAAGAGTAAGTCCTTGCTGGTTTAGTTCTCTGACACTTAAGAAATGGGAAGGGTTTTACAAACAAGAAGTGCATTAGTCCCCCTGCATTCTCTATGGGGCAAGTTTATCTTCTGTTTTATAACTGAGGGTAGAGGATGATGCTCAAATAAATTAAAAGGCTCAGGTAATTTTCCACAGTAATTTGTAATTCTTTGCAGAGTTCAGCCCAGAATCCAGGAGTTCTTTTCTTGTTCACCTTTTCCTCTGAGAAATGCCTGTAATTTTCCTTTCTCCCAGCAAGTGTTTTAGTGGGCAGTGAGTTTTCAGATTGAGATTTTTAAAGGAGTTGCTGAAAAATTTCCTTGGCCTTTTTTCTCATGCAGGAAGTTCTTCAGGCCACATTACCTGGCAGTTCCCTGCTGTTACACAGGAAGAGTACCTGTTAGATACAACAGGACTGTTCTGTGCTTGTGTGTTCTGGTGATTCAGTCTGTCCGTGAGTCACTGAGTAATTTAATAACTTAACTGTTCTCTCAGCCTCTAAAATGAACCATGTAACCCATGTCTGTGCTTTAATGGGATTTTGAGTTTGCAAGGCCTTTGAGAGACCTGTAGTTGAAGTTCTGTGGAACAGCAAAAAACCATTCTGATAATTTGGTTGATGGAGAAAGTTCAGTGCTTTATATTATGTATTTTATTTTCTACTCTCAGATAAAAAGCTGTAAGGAATCTTTAGTATGACTAAGGACCAACAGGTTAAACAGTGGAACAAGTCACCTTGATACCAGTTTTGGAAGACAGCTGTAGAAGATTTTCAGCATCTCATGAAAGACTTTTGTTTTCCTCAGGAAGAGACCAGAAAGCCATCAAAGTGAGTGATTGAGGAGATTTAAATCGTACTTATTTATAGTGAACTTAACTTTACCTCAGGCCAGTGTGCACTAATGCTAACTTCTACCATTTCCCTGTAAGCAAGGGAACATGTGCAAACTGAAAATGCTCACTCATGTAGTTCTAGTGGTTCATTGCCACTTATGTGGGAAAAGGTGCTGTCAAATCTCAAAAGGAGATTTGCCTTGAGAAGGCAGATTGCTACAGCCTAGATATCCAGTACATGTGCAGCGTACAGGCTGTTTGGCTTAATCTTTGCACGCAAGATAGATGTAAGTACAGGTCTCTGGTTTGTTAATCCTATTGGTGTCTGGTCAACTATCTTGAGATGTGTAGAGTTCAAGTGGGAGTTGGAGACGAGATGAGAATCTCACTGGGGAAAGGAGAACAGGGTTTCCTGGGAGGAAGGAAATTATGTCTTACCCAGAGCTCTGTTTTTTTCAGAATAGACTGTTTTGATTGATCATAAGGAACTCTCACGTGCAGTCTAGAGGGCACATGTATCTCAGGACCGCTAGTGTTACATGGTCAGTGCAAAGTGGCTATGTAATATTCTCTATAAAAAGGTGGTATTAATGGTATTCTAGGAAAAACTACTTCTGAATAGTCCATATTGTGACCACAGGCAGAAGACCCGAGATCCTCCAGTCAACAGAACTTAAGTACACATCACTTACCAGCTTAGTGTCTGTGCTCAGTAGGTTCTGGCTGGGCTCCAGTCCAGGGGGAGAAACTTGATGTAAGATAGTTTGGGTGGTCACCATGGAGCTGTTCCCATGGTGGTTGCTGCTGGAGGACTCTGCTTCACTGGCTGGCTGCTGGTTGTACCTCACTCCTGCATCACAACAGGAGGGAAAGTGGTTGTCACAAATGACAATTTAGCAAGTGCCAAATTCAGTTTCCTTTGCAGGCTCTTGCCTTCAGATGCTTGAGGCGGAGACAAGGGGAACCAGGAAAAAGGCATTCTTGCCACCATGCCCTGGCTTTTCACTGACTTTAAGGTATGGCTGTGTGTGCTGCAGGGAACAAGCAGGGTTAACTAAAAAACACTCTTCTGGATGTGGGCATGGAGAGGAGAGTCTCAGCGAGATATTTTTTCCCAGAGTGAGAGCAATTACCAGTGCTGGCCTAAGCAGCTGAAAAAGCTCTGATCATTTTGGATGGAGAAAAATCTTTCCTGGGGCCTGAAAACTCAGAGTCTGATGGTGCTTGGTATGTATGGGAAAGAATAGGGGGTCCACATGTGAATGAAAGGATACAAAGCTGACTTGAGACTGCAGCCAGTGGATGACCCTTTGAAAGGGGATTACTGCCTGCCAGGAGGGAGGGAGTGCAGCGTGGCATAGGTTAAGTGAGTAGATTTGATTGAGTTTTGTTACTGAACTTTGTCACCCTTGCTAATGAGCTGCTCTCCTCACTCAGAGACATGGTCTCTCTGTCACCAGTGCTCTTCCCTTGTAGCAAGTCTGGTTTTAATATCTGTAGATTCACCTCCTAAAGGGATGGACTTGGAGATAGCTTTGGTGGCTTGAGTTTGAGGAGGTTCACCCATTCCTCTTTTATATCTCCTTCTGGTCGTTTCTTACCTTGAACTTTACTGGGTGAGAGAGCAGATGGTGGCTGGAGGGAGGAAGAGTTGTGAGGAGTTAGAGGGGGAGCAGAGGTGGGCTGTGGTCCACTGAAGGTGTCCATGGCCAGCTTGTGCCGGAAAGCCTCCTCCTTCCTGCGATTGGCAAACCAGTTGTAAACTCTGACCTCTGTCACCAGGTTCGAGCCCAGTCCCTGGGCCTGAGAAGGGGAAACACCTCTCTGGATACACTCTGCTCTGTTGGGGAAAAGCACAAGAAGAGCCTTGCTGAGCCAGGCTTAGTCAGAGAGACAGAGTAAGTGCGCAGCCCCAAAGTGGCTGTGGTCTGGCACACTGCATGGAAGGAGCCTGCCAGGTATAGCAAGACAATGAGGCGTTACTGATCCTTTGTGGACAGTGAATGCTCAGTTGTGGCATTTCATTCAGATGTGGCTGGTGTCAGTGGTGAAATCCACTGCTGTACCGTTCGCCTGCCTCTCGTGGGCACTAGCAAACACCAAGATGAGAGAGGGCCTGATCTGCCTCTCTTTCTCAAAGCCAGACACTCCTCTTTACCTGTTGCATTCTTCCACTAGTGCCTCTCTCTCTTCTTTGCTGGGGTTTTTCTGCCTCTCATAGGCTTGGAACAGGATCTGTTGTGAAGCAGGACCCCACTTAAAGCGGTTTCTTCTTCCCTTCTTGGTGGGCAGGTCATCTCCCATGGGCTCCTCTGTCAGGATACCCTGCCCAGCATGTGTGAATTCTGCAGGCACAAAGAGACAAGGGAATTTGCTTCCTGGAAGCATTTCCAATAGTTCCACCTATTTGGGTGCCTATCAGGCCCAATGAAGCTTACCCTTGAAGAATATCTCCTTCAAGATGGAGAGTTAAATTGAAATGGGGTGGAAATAAAGTTCCATAATCTGCTAAAACTGATAAGGTGTTCCTAGCAGGACATTTACCCATCCTTTCTCTTGCATGTGTTGTGTTTCTGCTCACACCTTGGAGTAGTGAAGGCAAGTGCAGCTGACTTTTTAGAGTAAGCATAGTCATAGAATTGTTTAGGTTGGTGAAGACCTTTAAGATCAAGTCCAGCCATTAACCCAGCACTGCTAAATTCACCACTAAACCATGTCCCTAAATGCCACATCTGTATGTCCTTCTCTCCAGGCTAAACAACCCCAGTTCCCTCAGCCAGTCCTCATAAGAGGACTTGTTCTCTAGACCCTTCACCAGCTTTGTTGCCCTTCTTTGGACACACTCCAGCAGCTCAATGTCCTTGTGGTGAGGGGCCCAAAGCTGAGCACAGTGTTTGAGGTGCAGCATCACCAGTGCCGAGTACCTGGGGATGATCACCTCCCTGGTCCTACTGGCCACACTATTTCTGATACAAGCCAGGATGCTGCTGGCCTTCTTGGCCACCTGGGCACAAGCTGACTCACATTCAGATGGCTGTTGACCAACACCCCCAGGTCCTTTTCCTCCTGGCAGCTTTCCAGCCACTCTTCCCCAATCCCATGTAGTGTTGCATTGGGTTGTTGTGACCCATGACTGGAGTCCTGCTTCCAAAACCATCCAAAGGCCAAATGTCTCAATTTTACTTGCAACCCACCAATACAAAATTAAGAAAGACAGATTCCAGGCAGGCTCGTGAGTATAGAAGTGCATGCTGCAGGGATGGGTCCCAGTGGGTGCCTGTAATGAAGGAGCTTAGAAGGCATGAGTTGATGGCCCACAGTGGTTTTTCACAGTGGATGTAGCAGCCTGCTGCTTTCTGCAGCTACAGCAACCGTTGCTTTAGCTGAAATTGCAGAAGCTTAGTTCTTGGGCAGAAATTCTCTCTTATTTGTCCACTACACTGCTTTAGTCTGAGGATGGGTGTAGAACTCTAATGGCAAATGGAGACTATAAGTTTGTTTCTCTTTAGCCAAACAGTGGCTGGGGTGGGTGACTGCACGCTGCTCCATGAGGGAGTGCTTTTGGTTCACCTCACCACTTCCTGCTAAAAGTGGCTTTTCTTCCCATTTTTCCTTGATAAAAATAGGGAGTAACGATTAGTAAGGGAAAGCAGAGGCCTTTATGAAGCTGAAACAGGAGAGCAGTTGTTGCCATACTTACGCTGGGCCACCTCTCGCTGCTTGCGGACATACCAGGTGTAGAGGGCTGCTCTTTTTTGGGTCTTCATGGGAGTGCCCTTGTTGAGGTGTTGTGAGAGGTGAGACTGGTTCAGACCAGTAGTGTCCACCACCTCACGTTGAGGGATGTTGTGCTGCTGGAGGTAGGATTTCACCATCTTTGCTACTCGCCAGGGATCCTCTCTGGAAGGAGCAGAAAACAATTCTCAGAAGAGGAAGATCTAACACCTGCACTTGGCAAACCTGGATTCCAAGGAAGTGCACTGTTACTTCTGAGATGCGCCTTGCATGTCAGTCACCACCATTGCATTTGGAGAGGCCAGAGTGTTAACTGGCTGCGTAAGGGAAAGCTGTTCCCCAGTGTGGTACTTTGTTCAGTTTTGACTCTGCATTCAGGGTAAAAACTGCATGGTATTAGAGATGAAGTGCAAAAGATGTAGCACTAGCTTCCTTTAAACTGTCTCTGTGGGTACTTGGATCTCCCCTTAGAAGGGTGATCTTTGGTTATCAACGAAAGTTCCCAGTTCTGTTCTGTCTAGGCAATTGTAATCTGTAAATGACAGAAAGTGCTGACCAGTGACATGAGCACTGAATGGACCTCTCTGCTGGAAAGTAATGTGAACGTAAAGCACTTTTGCTACTAGTGAGAAATGGTATGAGGAGGGAAGTGATGTTGCATTTCAGTATTCAGTTGGATTTTTTCTGACTACAGATCTCTTTTCCAGAATTGACCATAC
>NW_009913724.1:9207-14718 GCF_000696875.1 Nestor notabilis | reverse complement strand
TTCCCTACATGACTTCTCTTATCCCGCTTTCTTTAAAGCATAGGTGCTTTAGGCAGGTGTGCTTAATTTTCCAGGACAGATTCACTGTAATATTAGGCTGAACCCAGCTCATGCCGTGATTCTGGTCCAGGTTGGGTTGCCTTGCAGTGATTCAGGAAAAGAAAACAGGTTCTCATTATACTGTGACATGACAGCTATGTATGCATATATTCACACCAAGCCACCCAGGATTACGTTCTGGCACATCTGTTATGTTACTCAAACACACTGATTCACATTTAGAACCACTCATATCTTAGAAATGCAATAAAGAACAATAGGCTAACCATTAATTCCTACAATTGTCACCCTCCTTTGAGGTAACAGCTTAGGGAGTAGACCTATTTGAGACCTGCTCACAAACCTTGACGAGCTAATCTGATTTGGGATTTCATAGTAAATGTGAATCTCTGTTTTTTAGGATCTCTAATTAGAATATCCATAAAGGTTCCTAAGGAATACAGAGAATACATGACTGTGACTTTATTTGTGTGTGTTAATTTTGCCAGAGCTGAAAATCACAGTATAACTAAAGATGTGAAACCTGGCAGTCTAGATCCAAACTGTGCAGGAGCCTCTACATAAAAGCCTCTGGTTCACTTTTAACAAAGAGCATCCTTCTGTGCTTTCTGTGTGAAATGTCTGGTGGAATTGGTTTGCATGCTGTAGAAATACACACATCCAGCACCAGCAACAAAGGAACAACGGGGGCAAAAAAAGATACTTAGGATTGTGCAGAAACTGTCACAAGAACACACAGGTCTGAGCAACAGGCAACAACTGTACTGCTCGTTGCTTTGTTGACTCAGGAGGTTAGTAGAGGCTGCAAAGTGATAAGGAGGACAAAGTCCACACCTGTTCTCTCAGTACAAACACCCTTATCTCTGTTCTCCTGCTGCCTGTCTCCCAGTGGCTGGATAGTCCAAGGAGCAAGCTCTGCTGCAGTTAAAGTGTGACAGAAACAGTGTCGGTTACAGCCATCTGAAGAACCTGCTTGCTTAAAATAGGAACATTTGTTCCTCTTTTATGGTGGGATGAATGTTATAGAGGCTTCTAGCTTCTTCCATTAACCATCTTTGTCTTTCAAAAGCCTCAAATTAGGCTCAACTTAAGAAAGCTTATCTTTCCTAGCTGTGGTATTCTTTTTACTTCTGCTGTCCAAACCAAGGACCAATCTCTCCACTTTGTATTTGTGACAGCCTAGCCAGCACCTGCATCCTGAATTAAAGTCTCTATACAAAGGAGATACGTAAGTCCCTATACAAAGGAGAAAAGGCTCCAGCTTGGAACCTCTGGTCTCTTAGATTTGAGTTCTGGCTCAGAGGGGAAGAGGAAGGACTGGGTTGCCACTGATGGAAACCTCTGTTACATGTTGATTTCCTTCCTGCACCCCAATCACGAGTTACTTTCATCTCCCCTGTTGAGCTCGTCACTTCTTTGTGGCAGGAAGTATTTATGAGTCTGTTTTCACAATGGTTAAGGCCCTGTGTTTTTTCTGTCTTGAGACAAAGCAGGGAGCTTTGTGAGGCAAAACAGTGCAGGGGAACCTTAGTACAGCATAAGACTGTACTAAGATTTCATAAGACAGTTGTATGAAATCCTAGCTACTCTGTACATTGTCACAGCACAGGCTGCAATATCAATGTGGCAATTCCTTTAGGCCCAAGGCTACATCATAGTACAAGTGATGGCAGTTGGTCAGCTGAACCCTTGCCTGAAGCATTGCCCACATACCTAGTTCCACCTGCAGAGCTTTCACCATTGACTAAGACATCACAAGTTGAACCCTTTGCTCTTTCGCTAGCAGTGAGACTGACTGGCTGTCAGAGGGCAGGATTTCACCCTAACCCTAGTTTCCCTGTGTGTAGTTGCACTAAAATCTCAATTGGTTCAGTGAGTCAGAACTGCAGAAGTGGGTCTGCCTTGCTCAGACTCTTCTCTATCTCCAAGCCAGTTCTTTACCTGCTAGCTTCCCTTTTCCCCCACATGCAAGCTGTCTCCCCATTCCTTTCTTGTTCTCCAAGGTCTAATACTTGTCTCCAAATTCTTCTCACACAGTTAGTTTTGAATTCTTCCTAAGTCTTGGTCTCCTGCTGTCAGTTGCCTATTGCCATCTGAGTTTAGCCCCTCGCCCTGGCTCATCTCAGCCACAGGGGCCTGGGTCCTCTCTCCAGACCAGCTTCCCATTTTCTTAGTTCTGAGGTCACTTTTTAAGGGCGTTTTCACCTCCCTTTTGTTACCTGAACAATAAGTAACCCAGGTAGTTAGTTATAAACTCAAAGGGAACAAGAGGCTGGTTGATAATTTATAGCAACATCTCAAATTTAAATGGAAAGTAAATATCAAGTTGTTAGCATTAAAGAAAACCCATTCCAGAGGGCTGGAGATGTAACATTCAGGGGACCTTCTCCCTTCTTCACTCTTCCTGACTTTTCTCTTTCTTTTTCCTTTGTTCCTTTCTTTTCCCTCCTCTTCATCATTCTCTCTGTTTCTCCTTCTTCCCTGTTCTCATATTCTCAGACAAGAGAAGTCTTCATTTCCCTGAGGTGAGTTCTGAATTGCTGCTTTGGACCAGACCTTGCTTAAACAGAGGTTCAGAGAAGTACTCAGGACCATCCTCTGGCCCTTTCCTGTGGAGCCTGCTAGATAACCCTCACTGATGACAGCCTGGAGCTGGGCTAGGCAGAGAGCAGGCAAGGTAAGACCGTCCCATCAGGGTTCCTTTCTATTGAACTTGGCCTGGTTTGCCTCATCTTGGTTTATATGTGGAAATGAAAGGGGTGTGGCAGCTTCATCTCCAGATTCCCCAACTAGAGCCATTCTAAGGGCAGGAAAAGACTGAACCTTTATCATTTTATCTTTTGTTTTCTTTTTTTTTTCCTCATGGAAAACGTGCTTTTATCCCTGCCTCCAGGGGAAGTTTATTGCTTATCTCAGTTTCTCTCTTTCCTAATGGAATTTCACCCCTTGCCCTACAGGTGGATTATTGCTCTACCTCTTTCCATTTGCTGTACCTGTGATAGTATGATCTGTCCCTTCCCCCAAGGTAGCCTCTCTCTGAGGAATATCTGGGGATTATTCCATGCAGCTCTATCTCCCTATTGAGTTATTTATTCTTTATCATAGATGCAATTTGTTTTCTGTGTGGAGTGATATGGAAAGAATGTTTTTATTCAAACTGTAAATCTGTGGAAGATCAGCAAGACAGATTGAAGGACAGAATGAAATGTTAATTCCTCACTAGAGAAACCTTTGTCTGAACCACCTTTAGCATTTTTTTGTTCTGTAGGGACAAAATGTAATCAATCCCCACAGGTTCACCCAGTCATGTGGATGTATCTTCTCTACATCCTGTTTTACACAGCTTTGACTAGTGCTTTTCAAACTGAGGTTTCGACTTTAGTGGTCCTGCAAGAACATACTTGGTCTCTTGGTGTTGTCATTTTTTTCCTTTCCAACTCCTGGAAAGCTTGTCAATGGACGCTTTCCTTCTACTTTGTAAGTAATGGCTGCAGTTACCACGAAGTCTTTTTTGTATCACTAATAGCTGCCCACAAGTCAATCTCTGTGTTAAAACGTGGTCTACAGCATTAGGCCAGGAATTGTTAATAATGCCCACAGAGGCTTCTGCCTGAGGGTAGAAGTGCTTCCATCTGGTTTCTGGATTTGAAATCCTTGTGTAGATGCTGAAATAAGATTTATAAGCATTGAATTTTTACTGGGAATTCCTGTGCATGGAGATTTTTGCATGCCTTTCTTTTATCTATTGTAGACTGTTCTGCCTGTCTTACAATGCTTACAGTACTGTTTTAAGGACATTACCTTTAGGCATCTATTAATGGAAAAGTTTGTTCTTAAGAAACAAAGAAAGTTTATTAGTAGGTAACAACTGCTTACAAGTTACCGAACCCTGATAGTGGTTCAGATGCTTTGAATAGATTCTCCAACATGCAGTTGCTTTAATATTTGACTAGAAATTTTAATCCTGTCAATACAGACTTCCTACTATTTTCATTTTACCTTGACTAATTTTGGTCTGTTACATTCTTCCATAAGTATATTCATATTTTTTTTCTGAAACTGAGGCTTCTGGGCCTTTCTTACTGTCCTCAACTGAAGTGAATTGCTCTATCCTGTGGTACGGGGGACTGAGGAAAGATAACTCTGATGTTTCAGTCTAAAGCTTTGCAATTAAGACCCAGTATGAGGCTTTGGAGATCCTTGTTCTTGCTCAGTCCTCTCCATGCTATCTTAGGGTTTTAGATAGGTCAAAGAATCTCACTGTACCTCAGTTCCCATTTGTAAAAGGGGAATGCTGTTCAGGTGACTGTATAGAGAGAGGTGTGAGACTTCATTGGAAAGCATTACTAGCACAGGTTTGCAAGAGAGGTAAGACTGTTGTGGTGAGGCTGGTAATAAGCACAGGAAAGACTGGCAGCAAGCTCCTAAAAAGGCAGAGAGGATCAGAAACCAGGATTCATGCTGGTAAGGGTGGCAGGAATGAATTCCCTCCATTCGTGTGTCTGTTCTCAGACCACAGTGGATGGCACTTCAGTCCTGCTTCACCCATTCATTACAAAGCCAGGTGTTCTTCTTCACCTTCCATGGCTTCCTTAATGGAGAGATACCTGATAAACCATCAGAAGTTAATGATCAAAAAGCTTATCAGGGTCTTTTCATCTATAAATTTATAAGACAAAAGAGAAATAATAAAGCCATTGGATAATTAGTAACTAGCCAGGGCCCGCCCGGTGCCACTGGGCTCAAACTACCCCAAGACCTGTACGCAGACTCAGGAAGATGAGAAGGAGACAAGGATGAGAGGAAGAAAAAGAGGGGAAGGGAGAGAGAGAGATTTAGCCAAGAAGAAAACAAAATGGGAGGAATAGCAGCAGAGGCAAAGGTGAAGAGAGAAGGGAAACACATAAAAAGAATGGTAAAGAGGTAAAAAGAACAGAGGACACGAAAAGATGTGGCACAGCTGGAAGTGGGGAACAGATGAGACATGTACTGGGCCAGAAAGAAGATGGAAATTTTGGGAATGTTTTCCCCACCCAGGTAAGAGCTGATCCAGTGGCTTTTTCTCTCTTGGGTACTACTGCAGAGTCATCAACTCCCAGTCTGCCAGGGTGCTTTCTTCTCCTAAGTATTTACAGTGAATGCTAACTCTTCTGGCCTTTTGTGGTGGGATTTGATGTTTGCTTCTTGTTGGTACATTTTCTGTTAACTTCCTTTGCACGTGAAAGGGAGTGGTCAGAAAGCCTGAGAAACTCTCTAGATGGATTTTAGTTTTAGTGCAGATTCTAAGTGCAGGACACTACTGCTTATTGTTGTCTTCAGCTCATCATTTCAAAATACCCCCAAAACAGATGGGAAGAATCTGGTTCTATTGTGATAGATGGGCTGGATGGACCTGATCCTTGCTTGGACAAACCTCTTAGGTCGTCCATGGGAACTGGATCTTAGCAAGAA
>NW_009913724.1:8027-9176 GCF_000696875.1 Nestor notabilis | reverse complement strand
GAATCCGGCTGAATGTTTTTCCGAGTCTATTGTGAGGCTTATTGGTTCAGGCTTCTTGTGTTTTGATCTCAGAAATGCTTGTATGCAAAGGAAAATTTGCGTGGCAGTAAAACCTGTCATTGTTGCTGTGGATTTTGTAGTTGTGACAGGCTGTGGATGGTGGAAGCAGAGTGTTCTGCTCAGGTTTTAACCTCTGCGTGTATTTAGTGTGTGCTCTTTCTACAAGAAAAATCCCCACTGAAGTCAGGAGAACTTTGCACTCACAAAAATGATAAGAACAAGTTCTCTTGGTCTGTCTTTGGCCGATAATCTATTGCAAAAACTAGTGAAATGAACTCTATTAATTTCATTAGAGTAGGGAAACATCACAACTTTACTGTACATACTCCAGCAAATACAGCTCCAGTTAAGAGTGACCATGACAGTTAAGAGTTTCCTGATGACTGAAATTGTGAATCCTCTTAAAAATTTAAGTCCTAAAACCTACCATTCAGTCAGAGAGATGCAAGTTATTCGGTCCTCAGACTATTCTGAAGCCTGATGATATAAGCACATCAAATACGTATTCAGGCTCCATGTCTCCTTTCATGCATTTAAAATAAGATGAAAGGAAAATTTGAGTATTTATAAAGAACGTGGAGGTGTTGTGAGGCTGCTAGTCCTGGCAGGGATGAAGACTGCCTCCATGCAGCTAGATCAACTGTGAGTACCAGGGACATTAAGCGCAAGGGGAAAGGAAAAGAGATTTAGAGGGAGAGTGTAAGAAAGCGGCAAAGAGGAGCAGCAAATCTGTCCTTACTGTAATAGTCTTTCCACCACAGCCTTCTGGTGAGCAGCCTCCTCAGGGCTCAAGTTTTCCAGCTCCTTCATTATTGGAGGGGTAAATTCCTCCCCGTCATCAGAGGTTTCATCTTCCGATAACCTGGACTCCCCCATTCCATTGGGGATGTCGGGACACGGTTCCCCTTTCTCTGTCTGGAGGGCATTGATAGCACGCTGACTTTCACTCTGGAGCACGTAGGGTTCCACTTCGCTCAGCGCCTTGATCAGGGTCTCCTTGGTTAGTCCCGACTCCAGCAGTGCTCCCAGGAGCTCCACTTGAAGATGACTCAGCTTCGAGACCATGGTCTTCAGGCTGGCGTCCCTTGG
>NW_009913724.1:3807-7991 GCF_000696875.1 Nestor notabilis | reverse complement strand
GAGGTAGCGCACCTGACTGTCAGGAGAGTGGGCACAGCGCAACCTCCCACCTCTACACCCCCCAAAAAACCCCAAAATACAAAATGGAGCCACTTCAGACCCCCCACAACTGTCCTGAGCCAGTGCTGATAAAGGGACCCTTGGCTATCTGTTTACATTGGAGCAATGTAAATTCTCCAAGGTTCATATTTATCTGTGTACTTAGCAAGTTACTGAACTTTGGACTTCAGCACTGCCGCAGCAGTTCACAAAGTACAGAGGGAGAGAGAAAGGGGGATGGGGAAAGGGAGGGAAGCAGAAGAGAGTAAAATGAAGGGATAGAAGGTTGGCAGCATGGAAAAGTAAGCTACGGAAAGAAAACTAGGAAAATGAGGGTGGAGAAATGTGACTTATTTGTGGCCCCGTAGGTTTTAGGGAAGGAAGGAGGTGATGTACCCAAAAGGAAAAGGCACTTTGGCTGCCTGTGGTTCAGGAGAAGGTGCTGCCATTGGAAGACAGTAGAGCCCACTCAAAGCTCTAGCAAGGGTGAGGTTCAGCCAGTCTCGGCCCCTGCCAAAGGCTTTGGGCTGAGATAGCCACACTGGCAGCTTCATTGGCCTTTGTGCGTCCCCCCAGCACAGAAGTGTGACCACTGCGTTCATGTGAATATTCCCAAGACTCACAGGATGTTGCAGAGACCTGAATTCTGTGGCAGAACATCAAGTGTTAAATGACTTTTTCACTTCTGGCTTTGGCTTCCTGGGTATCTTGATATGCAAATACAAGTACCTAGATTATAACCTGCTGTGTTTATTGCTCAACTGACGAGCAGAAGCAGTGTACCCACATAATTTGGGGGATTACGGGGCTTGCCCCACTGAACTTGTGATTCAGACATTTGATAAGGAATAGCCCTGGGTGTTGGTTCATGCTGAAAGTCCCTGCCCTATCAATTGCCCTGCTGCTTCTGAGGAGTGCTCTGGCTTGTGGTTCCCTTTTTTTATCTACCTCCATCCCTTCTTGATACCAGCCCTGCTCTAAGGTTCTGCTCCCACCTTTGGTGACTTCTTAACACATGCTTGCTAGCTCAGCTGGAGTTGTTCAGTGCAGTTCTCAGGGAGTCCTTATGACTGAATTGTCTTTTCAGAATTTTCTGTCTGTCTGTCTGAAAATATATGAATGAATGTATCCACTTTGAGTGGCTACGTTAGGGAAAACTTGATATGCACACGTGGACTTGACACACAAGCATCTCATGCAAGTGATTCCTTTTCTTTTAAAGTTGTTGTCTCAGTGAAGGTTTCCTATCCCTCTCGGTACACACCCATCAAGCCTAAGCTAAGACCCTCGTAGGACTGTCTCCAGACTGGGTAATGTCTCAAGACAATGCTGCAGAGTGACCTTGGCCCCTGTTTTCCCTTTGTGGGCACCACTAGCCATGCTCCAGGCTCCTGTGACAACATGCTAAGTCAGCAGCTGGAGGACAAAGCTTCTTTGCAGGTTGGACCCCCTCCTCCCTCCAGGCACAGCAAGCTGACCCCTCCAACCAGGGCTGTTGTTAACTGTTAGCTTTCATTTCAGATGGCGTCCGAGTACCAGCTCACTTCCCTGCAGTGAGTTCAAAAAGGATACAGAAGACTGTGTGTGGCTAAAAAGAAGTAACAATTTGGAGTCCATGTAAAAACATTTAATGTAAGAAATTTTCATGTGAACATTAATTTAGCTTCTAAAGATGCTTTTTGAGTATTTAAAGCATGGTGAGCTTTTTTTTTTTTGTCAATGTTTTGATTCCATTTCCATGCTTTTATTTTTTTTTTTTATTAGTTTTTCTCATCTCTCCACCCAGGTAGACACACCAACATTACTGGCTGATACCTAATTGTCAGTTGTAATTACAGTTTCCAGCTGTGACACAGAGTTTCTGCATGGTATGTCCTTATAATTCAAGGACTTTGCAAACAGAGAGAATGGATTGCGGCGCTCCTGCAGTATGTGACAGAGGAGATTCTGTTATACTCTGCTACTTATTTCTGCCTGTCTTTGACATGCTGATTTCTTTTACCTAAACTAAGATGGAGAATATTACCATTGCTCTTGTTCAGAAGGTTGTCAAATCAATGTTCTGTAATTACATATAATATACCTGTTGAATGCTTGAGGGGGTGTGGACACAGACCATTAAGTTTAGCTAAAGAACAGTGGTATTTGCTAATGGAAACTGCAGAGAAGAAAACATAGCAACAAATGATCTATCTATATTGTGTGGTTCCAGGGATTTGTTATGCTCCCAGAAGTCCTGATGCTGTTGCTTCCAATTGCCTTGAAGACCTTCAGCTGTGGAGGCTTTTAGAACAGCCTGTCTTGAAACCAGTGAACTTTGAAGGCTATAAAACCAGAAACAAACATCTGTTTGTATGTTAGGACCTCACTGAACGCTACGACTGGATGCCATGTGGAGAATCCTTAGCTGAATATGGAAGTCTTTCAAATACTGAGGAGGAGGTAAATGTTCTCTGTCACTTTATCCTGCAGGGCTTTTTGGTCTATTAGAATTGTCCATTTTAAACTGGAGGAGCCTGGACAATTAACAAAACAAGCAAACTTCTACACTTCCATCTTTACATTCACTGTAACATGACAGACCAAGCTAGTGAACGATTCAGTGCTCCATTAAGTATTTCAGATTCTTCAGTGCAGGAAAACCAGCGAGCTTTTCAGTGTTTCTTCAATGTTATAAATTGCTAGTGGTCAGACTCAAGGAGATTCCTGTTGTGAATTAGCCAGCATCCCTATTTTATACCCTGGCACTAAGGACTGCAATATCGTATTTCTTAGACTATTATGAGAGCTATGATATGCAGTTGTGAGTAATAAGAATAGCAGAGGCCAAGGGTGGAAGCTGCAAAGCTTTAACAAGATAGACTATAGTTCTAGTAGTGGAGCAAGAGCTAGATTGTAGAGTGCCATAATCCAGACCACATTCTCCTGTAACTGAATTGTACTCAGGGATTTTGCCTTGAGGACTATTAGAAAGAAGAGGTTTTGCTTTTGCTATACCCATTTTCACCTATTATCAGTGCTCAGTATATGCTGATTTCCTTAATTGCAACAATTTGCTTGGCTATGACTTGATTCTCAAGTCACTGTGACTAATGTGGTAACTGTACTTGTGATAGGGGAAACGTCTGAAGACACCGAGTGATACCTGCTTGTTTTCCCCACATTTGCACTATCTGGTTTTGTGGTGTTTTTACCCTGCAGAATTACTTGGTTTTCCTTAGGTGTAATTAACATGGTGGTTGATGCCCCTCAAATTCAGTGCTTCATTGACAAGACATAAGCAACTTTACAACACTATAAACTGCTCAGCTTAATAGCAAGCTCACTAGCAAAGTTACATGAACAAAACAGTTTGGGTGCAGATTGGAGAAATATATCAATCAGTAATCACAAGAAGTCTGATTTCAATTTTATTTTAATGGCAAGTTTAATAAAGATTATTTAAACATTTTCAACTACTTTGCATTCTCCTGCACACACTTAAATACAACTTCTATGCATTGTGTTTTTAAAATTGTTTTCTTCTCCTGAGGTAGCAGACTGATAACACTGTGTGACAGCTATCATATAAAACCGGGTTCCTGGCATTCCCCAATATCCTTACAGGGTTCATCTAATGGAATTCTATTTTATTGGTAAATAATAGTCTGTCTTGATTAACTTCCAATGTAATCCCTTCTCTCTACATGTAGTAAAGTAGCTGAATTACTAATCAAGTAGATTACTTACCCTGAGAACAGCTGCATGAAAGTATAAATGGGTATCCAGTAGGAACATTATTCTTATTTTAGCCTTACTGGTTTGTAAGTCTGCTTATTACACTAGAGCAAAACCAAAGTAATAGATGGCAGAGTCCTGTAAACATAATGGAAGGCCTGACTTCTTGTACCAACACCATTTTTACCTTTGATGTTTCAATTTACTCAATTATATCCATTAAGTGTACACAATGAAAAAACATAGCAATTTGCTGGGAAAAGCCAGTGTAACATGGCTTCAAGGAGTATACAGAGAAGGGAAAAAGCCTAAATATATTTATGATAAAAGTGCTAGCAGAGGGAACCTGTATAGATCCCTGAATACGGTGGCAAAATTGCCTTTGGCAAAACAAACACAGAAATATGGTTCTTTTAATAATTCTTTAC
>NW_009913724.1:0-3776 GCF_000696875.1 Nestor notabilis | reverse complement strand
CTTCTGAGACTGCTAAATGCTTTATTGGCCTGAATGACATTAACATCTTCCCCTCCTTGAAATATGAGAGCTATGATTGTAATGTTCACCCTTATTTCTGTCACTGGGGCAAAGAAAGCTACACAAGTCCCAAAACTGATTATTTTTTGTGCATTGGGAGCTTAGTCCCAAAAGGCAGACAGGAGTGTGAAATTGTCATTTATATGTTGTTTTCACAGGGTTGGATTTCAGATGTTTGTGCAAACCCTCGAGTATCTCAGTGGGAGAGGTCTCGCTTGAATAGATGGGTTTAATGTTTCAAATATATACTCATTTACGTTTTAATTTGGTAGATTTTGCTGTAAATACGTGATTAGAATCGAAAATATGATTTTACAGAGAAGGAAGCTGGTTTTTTCAATGGGTGCCTCCTTCCATATTTTTAGTAGTACAGTCAGAAGCAGAACCACCACAACTTTCAGAACCAAGAAGGGGGCAAGGCTACCTTTTTACTCAGACACTGGAGTAACTTCCCAAGTTTCTCCTTACCACTGTTTGCAGGACTCAGTTGCATCCAGAAGAACATCTTTTTATCTCCAAAGACAACATTTGTTAAATTTGGGAGTCTCAGTGAGGCCGAGACGTAACAACCATGAAGAACTGGCCTGGCTGCAGAGCTACAATGCATGGTGTGATAATGCCATAGGGCACAATGAGTTTACATTACAAGCTCTCTCCCCACATTCCTTTTCCTGCATGGGAAAAAGAGGCCTGTATGCATCTTCCCAGTCATCCAACTGTTCTCCCTTCACTTACTCACTGTTTCTACCATCAGGGTGAGGATGAGATTGGAGAGCAGGAACTCTGCAGTTCAGTTAGTGAAGGAGTTTCCCACTAGGTGGTAGTGAAGAGAATCGTGTCACATACTGCTCAGTGCACGTTTCAATTCTTTTTATGGAGGGGAATCCCACAAGGACATTACAAGCAGAATAGCCTTGTGTAGCTCTCAGCTATACTGCCAAAACTGCATCTTTTGGTTTGGTTTTTTTTTTTGCCTTCCCTTTCTGCTCATTTCCATGCTATTTGTTCCTCCCAAAACCAAGCAGTGCTGGCAGCTGTACCTGTCATGTCCTTTCCTAAAAGATGAAGTGTCTACATGAAGCTACTCTGGTTCTCTTTCCACCTCCAGCATAGCAGAATCAAGACATGCTAGCTAAATGTCACCTAGTGACATTTAAGCAATTTGGAGGTGAGGACTCTTTGTACCCAGTACCTTAATCTGGGTTTTCTCCACCACACCCCTGTGAACTTATTCTTAAGAATAAGAATTTGTTGCTAGTTCTGAAATACCCTGACAGGTTCAAGTGATGCATCTGTCTACATTGAATGTTCCAGACAGAACAGGTATTGTGGAAGGACTTTTAATGTCAGAGTAAACTATCACGGAAATTCAGAGTAAAGCTTTCTTGTAGGTCCAAAGAAATACTGTACAAAAGATATACTGAGAAAATTATCTGGGGGTTCAAGTCATGCTCCAGTCTGCAGTAAGAGCAGATGCTGGGTCTGCAAGGAGGAATAAATTTCTCCTGTGAATTCATCCCACCGCTATCCTGTAATGACAGAGCAAGCTTGCAATATCATTTAGTAGTCCAGTCACAGAGCCTGAGATGATGGAAAAAAATACACTTTAATTGTTCATCAACTATAAATCATTTGTGCTGAATTAATGTGCTGGAAATCTTGCAAGACTGAAAAATGAGAATCTATTTCAATATGGACAGGAAGCAGGGATATCGTTTCATAGATAAATATCAGTTTTACATCTTAATCTCAGGAAAAAAATAAGACAGGCTCTTTAGTACCAAGATAAGGCTGAAGCACTGATTTATCTTTCCCTGCATCAATTTAAAAGGATGGAGAAGTTCCTTTTTCCTCTTGCATTTGCTCTGTCACAGTCAGTGAAAAAGGTAGGATGAGCAGGCCTCCCAGAGACACCAGGAATGCACCACAGTGGAGATTCCACATTATTTGTCCACTTTCTAATTGTTACTGTAGATTTTCCTGCTATATTGATGGAGAATAAAGGCAGGGAACTTCTCCATTTATGCAAGCGCTACACAGAGCCTGAGCACTTTGTTAACAGGAGATGTGTGTACATGGAAACACCAGAATTCCCACCAAACCCCAAATGCCTAGGCTGTGTACCCCGCAGCTCAGGATTCTGCACGACTCGCTCCTCTCTCCCTGTATCACACCCACCAAAACTTCCTATGTCTACTGAGACAGGCACAAATGCTGCCAACCGGGTGGAAGCTGGAAGGCGAAGAGGCAAATAGGGGAGTTCAAATAGGGGAGGAAGGTAGCCCAACCTGAGCTGGATGAGAGGACGTGTTAGCATTCCTCACCATCAACTCCTTCCAGCACATGTAGCTGCCAGACTGACCGCAGCAGGGATCCCAGAAAGCTACTGAGTCACAGTACTTTGAGTATTGCCACCTTATAGTTGATCAATCTGATTCTCAAGCAGATTTCTGTAAGTGGGTGGAGAGCTGATAATGTCAGGAGCTCTAAGGTCATTCCTGTCCACAAGGCCAAAGGGCTGGGAAAATCAGAGGGTTTGAATGCTGAGGTGACAACAACCCACATCACTTGTTCTCAATGCCTGAAGATACACGCATACGGGGAGAAGCCTTCCAAGTCCAGCACTATCTTACCAACAGTGCTTAGCTGAAGCACAAGCATCCCAGACATTCCCTCCACCAAGACCAAGTAAGTCTGTGTCACATATGCAGCATCTTCCTTAGGCAGCACCCCAGAACTTCAGGTGGCTGTGACATGGTGCTGTTTCCCCTCTACTGATGAAGGAACTGAGCACAGATGAAGGGAGCACCTAAGATTACACACGCAGCTGGTAATAGAACTGAAAAGAAACAAGACATTCCTTACTTTAAATCCTGTGTCACGACTACTCATCAGCCTAAGGTTGTGTCCATTTAAAAGCATAAATGAGATGGACAAAATGGAAATAATTTATTCAATTAACTAATAGCAATAAACCCCAGTGGGCTCCAAATGCCATTTTAGAGGCATATGGCATCTCTGTAGATGCAATAAGAATGTCCCGTTAATTTAGCAAAATTTTATTAAGGCATAGAATTTCTTTTTTTTTTTTTCTTCTTCTTTTTTTCAGCAAATACCTATTTTTACGAGACCTGGGCATTGTTCTTTTCTATTTTTAATACTGTTACCTCACCTCCAGCTGTAAGATAGAACTGGCTCTTCTCCCTCCCACGCTGGAAGGAACAATGAATGAGACTGCACAGCTGGACTTGAACAATTGCTCTGAACTCCCCAAAGCCCCAGTCACACAAATCACTGCAAGTGAAATAAGAGGAGGTGAGAAGTCCTCGAGCGAGCAAGCCTAAGACAAGCCACTAGTTCTGCATTAGGCAGAAACGTAATCAAGGACTGAAGGTTTGGCGGCAGCACCGAAGAGGGACAGAGACAATGCCCATTTCAAGCACTGATGGTTCCTCTGCCTGGGGCTTGCCTGGGTTTAATATAGGGCTGGTGACAACATGAAGCATGTGAATTTTATTTGGTCCAAGTATCTTGAGTGTTATTTTCCTTCCTTTAAACAATATTTTTAGCGTTTGATCCTATTTGCTTGCTTTGAAAGATAACAAATCAAAACATGTATCAGTCTCCAGAAACACACTGAATTTAAACACTCCAATCCATGAATTATCTTACCTGAACTCTGCACCTACCACCTACTCCTCTTCCAGGAGGAAACC
>NW_009913723.1:17287-44040 GCF_000696875.1 Nestor notabilis | reverse complement strand
GACTGCTGTAGCTGAACCCAGGACAACACTTCAATAGATTTTAATCATGCTGGACAGTGATGTACTAAGTAGGGAACTAATGAGGTATAGACATGAGGACATCACTAATAAAAGCATTTTTGGTGGCATAGTTCACAAATGACATGTTGTCACGCTTTCTCAGATGGGGTGGCTACGTCTGTCTTTTAATAATCTTATTCTCCTCCTCCTCCACATCAGAAATACTAGGCTTCATTCACTGCATCCATGTATAACACTGAAAAAAAACCCCAACCCTGTAACTGAAAAAGCAGCAGCATCAACTGTAAACTACTTCATTCTTTTTCCAACTTAAACTGCATTGTTTTAACAGGCTCTTTTATAACCCATGCTTAAAGAAAAAGGGAATATTGCATAAAGAGGCAGACTTTCATTTATAAATATTAGTTTGATATTCCTTTAAAAGTCACTTTCTTAATGCTGTTTACCTAGTTTAATGTTACACCACACTTTCTTGGGTTGAAAGTCTAAATAGGTTAGAAAAACTCAAAGAGCTCCACAATGTCTGAAAATCTGTTGTAAAAGGCAAGTTATCCACTACTCTAGCAACTGCATCAAATCAGTGAAATCAGATAATCCAAATACATTTCTTTATTAAAAAGTTATTGCAGTAAGGAACATGTACTCCCCAGTGGGTTTTCCCTATACAATGAACCATTAATCAGTGAGAGCATTCATTATAAAAGTCTAAGTCCTGCTGTCTTACTACACGGCAATCAAATTTGGCTTGTTACTGAGCTAATCTGGAGAACTATGAACGATGCTGAACTAGCCTTGGGTAAGAACCAATCACTTAAAATAATCCAATATGCAATTATACATCTTAGAAGTACTTTTTGTTTCCTTTCCCCTACCTTAGATTTGCTGTGTAGAGATTACAGTATGACCAGGATTTAATAATACATGTTTCTATTGTTCCTATTAAAGTCACTGTTCCAGTAACTCAAATCAAGATTTCAGAAGCAAGGACTAATGCTGATCCTGTTTCTAGCTGGTTTTAATTAAAAAATACATAAAATACTCCAACATTCTTCATTATAATAATTGCATGATTGCCAGAGGGAACCTCTATTTCTCCCTCTGTATATGAACAAGAGTTGTTATTTGAAAGCCTACTGTTGTGAACAGCTCCAGTACACTAGCTTGTAACAACTGTGGCAAGCAAAAAAAAAGACATAGGTTTGGCACTGTATCTATGAACATGCAAACCACCAGTTTTCATACTATTCACCAAGTCATTCTAATAAGCTAAAATTTCAGTGGGTGTAAGCTAGGAGCAAGAACAGTAAAGAATACAATAGCCCTGGCCATTCTTGCAAATTACTGACTATATTGCAAGTCCTATTTGGTACAGATATGGTGGGGAAAAAAATACCAAAATAATAATTCTTATTATTACATATTGTAAAGCCAGTTCAAACAATATCACATACTTAAGACTATTAGTCTAACCAAGATATTTATAGTAGGTTTAGGGAATAAAATCCCGACTGGAAGTAGTAGAAATTGGCACTGCTTGAGAATTTAGACATGCCAGGAATCAGCTTCAGCAGAAAGATGACCTGTGGTATTCCTTCAGTAATGTCAAGCTAGGGAGGTAATTGAAGGCTGAGACAGCGCTGGCTCTAGGCAGCAAGATACATATCTACTAGTACTGCATTAAACTTTTCTGCAATGAAGCTGTATTACAGTGAAACAGGGTAGGAAGTCTGTAAAGATAGGCCTTCCCTTCTCTTGCGCACATAACCATTGAATTTGTAGATTTCCTTTACTGTCCTATCTTTGCTGACAGTTTGATACAATTTGTGCCTGGGTAAATATTCTTAAAAATAGACTGATAATCCCCTGAGTCAACATGAAGATAAGAAAATCTGCCAGACCCTGACAAATACTTCTAAGAGAAAAATGTCTTTTGATTGCCTAAGTAGTTATCATAACATCCTAAATCATGTACCTCCTATATTGAAATTACTAGATGGGAAAACAGATTAATTAAAGAAGACATGATATCTTAAAGACCTTTACAAAGGCTTAAGCTCAATTAGGGATCAGGGATATGAGGGATCAAGTCACCATTCTTATTCTAGCTAACCCATCAAGGGGGCTTTCCAAAGGGCTCTGTTTTCTTTCTGGGGTTGTTTTTTGTCCATAAACCCATCCAGTTCCCTGCTCACCAAGACAGGTGAGCTTGTCTCTTGCCTTTAACTGCTGCGTTCTCAGTTATTTCAACCGTACTATTTAGGTTTTTAGGGCCTCTAAATTGATGAAAAAGAATCCTCTGGTTTTAAATTTTAGGTAAAGTTGAGGTTCGGTTTCAGTAAACCATAAAATTTCCCTTTATTTTCTCCAGCTTTTTGCAGAAGCGTGGTAGAAGATATAAAAAATCCCAGCTGTCACAGTAAAGGATAAAGATGACCATATCCTAAAACCTGACTGAAGAAAAGCTATATTGGCAAACTTCCCCCAACACTGTCCTTGACTCATCCTACCCTAAAGTCCTGCAGATAAATATGTAATACCTAAAATGGAAATCACAACTGTTGGCATATACGAAGCCAGCTATATGAAACTTTCTATTCCCTTACCCTCCACAGATATGTGACTCAAAGGCATTTCCTGAAACAATGTAAACACTACAGCTCAACAGGAGAGAAGTTTCTTCATCAGGCACTCTATACTTCTGCCCTGAGTCTGATTAAAACACCTCTATTTTCCTACTCTCCAAGAAGGAAGCAAAATGAAGGGTCCCATGCACACAGGAGCCAGTATGAAGTCTCTGCAGGTTGCATAAAATATTTTCTTACCACTGTCTATATTAACCGGTGTCAGAACACTGGAAGCCATATGAAACCTGAAGTCGTGCCTACAGCTAAAGCCATCTCCAACACTTCCAAACATTTTAGTTCAGTATATTCCTGCTAAGTACTGTTTTGTTAAGCAGTATGTCATAGAGTAAGACAGTTTTGCTTTTTTCTCTGTAAGATTTAAGATTTCAAGTACTTTGAATTACTCTACAGCCTTCTTCCTTCAAATCAAACAGAAAAAAAATCCTAAAACATTCCCAATGATTTTAGTGGGATAACACAGAAGTACTGCTTAGGAGAGAAAACCTACAGCATTTGGCCCAAATGGCTTTGAAAAAAAGGCAAGAGAATGATGGCCCAATTGTACATTCCTTGGGTTTTTGTTATTTTTTTACTCGTGAACTGGAGTCAGCATCACTGCTGACTCAGGTTCAAGACTCAAGTGAAGATTTGAAGATCAGACCCAAACCACAGAAACAGTGCTGTGTCAGTTAACTGCCCCCAACCCCTTTCTCTGTGGATCTCTAATAGCAACTGAATAAATGAATAATCAACCCAGATAAACCACATGCTAGCTTGAAACACATTCCTACTTCACTGGTACTGAATCCACCTACCTAATCTGCAGGAATTTACCCTAACCACCTAGCATGCACTGAGCAACCTCCTAAAATTCATATGAAAATATTTCACAGTTGGAGTCAGCAACACGATCACGAAGAGAAACCAGCAAAAAATTTCATGCTCCTGTCAATATTTTAGAGAACTCAGCATGAGGATTTCCAGTAATTGATTTCAGTTTTTCTGAAAAGTCTATTCATAAATCAAGCTAAAATGTTCCATTCATGGAATACAATAAGAGAATATTGTTTGCTGGTGTTACCAAGGGAACGGGAGTTCTTATTTCAGTGACAATGCCAATATCCTCAAGCGTTCAGAGCAAAATGCACACATCTACAAACAAAAGCCAGAAACACTCCAGTGAATCCTTAAAATCTTGTATGACCCAGATACCATAGGAGTTGGTGATACTAACATAATATGAGGTGTTCCTTTGTATTTATTTTTTGTTGTTCATTGGTCATTTATTGCCTGGGAGTAACCTGAAAATTTAAGTGACCTCATGCTCTGGGTCTGTTTGGGATGGAGCTCTTTATAGCAGGTCATATGGTGGTGCTGTGGATTAGATTTGTTACAAAAACTGTTTCAGTAACTGCTGAACAGTGCTTGCACAGCACTGAGGCCTTCTCTGCTTCTCACTCTGTCCCTGGGTGAGGCTGGGGGAGAACACAGCCAGGACAGCTGACCCCAACTGATCACAGGGATACTCTGTACCACATAATGTCATGCTCAACAACAGAACTGGGAAGCAATTTCTCTGGAATAGCTGTTGCCTGGAGACTGGCGGGCCTCACTCTGCTGGTGGTGAGCGAGCATTTTTGCATTGCTTGTTATTAAATTGTCTTTATCTTGACTCACTACCTTATTTCCTCTCTTATGATGTCCAATTCCTTTCCCCATCCTGTTGTGGGGGCTTAGCTGCTGGCCAGGGTCAATCCACCACATACCATGATGAAGTAATTACTCCCCAGACACCATCAACAGTAATGAGGGGTAAAAAAACCCAACCCTTTTTAATGCAAGAACTGGGGTCAATGACAGCAACACCTGAGGACACATTCATTACAATGAACAGAAATAGCGAGGCAAACGCACAGCCTTTTTGAGTCTGAAGCAAATAATCCACTAAGGTTCTGTGCCAAAACAGACTCCTTATTACTACTACTTTAAATTTAAATTGCAGGCTGATTCATGCTGACTACTCTTAATGTTTCCCATGGCTCTGAACCTGAAGGAGGACAGACAGTTCTGGTATTGGTGTAATCTCAGGACTAATCTACTTCCTTACTAATTCCTACAGTTAAGGAGCTTACTTAGATATCTTACTTAATGCAGACCCTCTTTGCCTCACACTTCTATTAGAGTCAGACAGCAGAATGCATACTTCCAAGTGCCAGACAATGCACCTCCAGACTAACCTTTAGAGACAATGTCTAGCAGCTAGGACTGCATTAGGGAACCAGTGCAGCCGTCATTCTCAGACTCCTTTCATGGCCATATCCCTTAAACATAGAGCTGATAGAGGAGAACAAAGTCTCCTCACTTGCTCACTACGCGCTGACGTAGGGACCTGCTGGGGTAAGGATGTCTTCTCTTGCAAATGGCTGGATCCACCTCCCCAGCCTGAGATGCACATGACATCAAATATTTCCTTAGCATTTTCCTGAAGAGAAAAGGTGTGTCTGCAGGTAGAGTAACTGCCATGCTTTTCTCTCTCTCCACCTACAGTATCCTGCTGGTGTAGTATCGGCAGAGCTGTCTGGTGGATGGGCAAAGCACTGAGCAGTACTTCTACTGACAACTGTGGCTGCTTGTCTTGTCTCCTCACTCATTTTGATACAGGCTTATGAAGCCTGAGCCTCACAAAAAGTACCAAATCCCACATCATATTCCTGTGTAGTAAAATGAGCTCAGAATCCACTATTTTATAGGTGTAGTTGGGATGTTGTATAAACGCATCATTTTATATTTATCCACATGAATTTTTATCATTCATTATTTAGGGTTTTTTTCTTCATAAACTCTTTACAGTACTTTGAGATCCTAAAGCATCCCCACAAAGAATATTGCAATATGGGAAGCTCCCTTCACTCTCTGTAGCAGTTAACATGAGTTATGTCTAGACAGGACAGCTGTTAGCATAAGCCAGTAAACATTAACCAACTCTTTACTGTGGCAAAAGCAGATTAAATATTGTCAACCACCTGAAAAACAGTTCTTGTGTGCTGAAGAAAACAGCTGAACTTTGCAAACAGCCAAACTTTGCAAACAGCCTGTTGATCATCAGAAAGTGCAAACATATCCAAAAGTATCTGCAACAAGCAGATTTTGAGCATCAACAGCAGTAACCGCAAATCATAAAAGATCACCTCTGAAAGGACTAATCACCAACACTGAATTCCCTGCTCAATCCCATAACTAAGGATGCATAATATTTTGGCAAACCAGAATATGAAAAGAGAGAGGTGAGAACCTCATGACCCTGCATCAGAATTTGGGACCACCTCACCAACACTCAGAGGACCTGAGAGCACCAGAGAGCACCCAGGGGACCCCATGACTTCTATTATAAGAAAAATAAACAGCTTTTAGATGAGAAGACACATAAAATGTTCATATGAAAGCACTGGTAAGTATATTGCTGTGAAACCTACATAAAACAAAGTAATGTTATCCATACAGTTCTGCTTTAGGATATACATGGATTTAGTACCAATGCCATAGTTCTCTTCATGTGTTCGATTGCTTGTAAAACTGTAACTCTTAAAATATTGATAAGAGAAGCGCATAGCTGGAAATACAAGCTTACAGAAGCTAAGTAAATATGAAAAATAAACTACTTCTGTTAGCAGAACAAAAACAAACAAAAAATAAAACATTAATATGAAGTGACACATCTGTAAGGATCTGCCTAGCTCTTTCACAAAATTCAATAGCATTCCTGACACTGTGTATGTCTGAGATGCCATGAAACTTCAAGCAGTTTGTATGTCCTATCTCATTAGCTAAAAGTGGGGGTATAAAGGGTGTTACTGTATCAGCCATCACAGCACCCTTGAAAAAAAGAAAATGCTACTGTTCCCTTTTTACAGAATGCAGAGGCACACAGAGGCAAAGTATCTCACCTGAGATACAACAGGAGTCTAAAGCAGATCCAAGTTGAATCCAGCTCTCCCAGGAGTCAAGCTTTCTTGCTCTCTATCACAGTATGTATGATTTAATGGAGGAAACAGAACAGAAATTTCGTCAGTACAATCCTAGCTATTTTTCTAAACTGCATGCAAAGGAATATTTTATGTGCTCACAAGCATGGAATCTGGATTTTCACAGAAATAAATGCTGAATGAAATTTATGCTGACACATCAACTAATAAAGTGCATTAGAAACGCAATCATAAACAAAGCCAGCAGAGTAGAAAACTGTGTCTGGATCTCTGTCTGCCAAAAAGCAGAGGCAGAGTTCCTTGTATTAGGCATAGTCTTTTACAAAGTATACTTTACATACACAGATCAAGTTTGAAAGTTTGTATTTAATGGGAATACAGTTAAATCAACAATGACAATCATTATAAGAATGTGATGTGTTTAGTTGAAAACCTATAGCCAGATGTTGTGGAATTAACTGAGCAATTTACCATAAAGTACACAACATATAATATTATATGTCTACTTGTATGCTGTGTCTTGTGATTTAGAAAGAACAGTCCCTTGCACTGTCTTTTCAGTTACTCTGAAACTGTGGAAATTACTAAACCTCTCAAACCCAATCCAGTGTCCCTACACAGTACATATCTTAGTTTCTTTCTAGCCAAAATGATATTATGCAGGAGACATAAAATAAAAATATATATGTTTAAAAAATACATATGTTTAAATTGTATAAGACTGTAATTAAGTCTAATAGTTTCAGTCTTCAGTCTGTCACACTAAAAGGGTACCAGCTTACAGTGTTATCTTTATACACATACATCGAGCACATTCTTAAAATGCATCAGATAGGAACACAGCACTTGCAAGACTTATAATAGACTGGCTATATTAAGTCTTCTTCCTGTTTTCAATACATCAAGTTGGATAATCTGTTAAATGATAGCAAAAATTGCTAGGGGAGAAATACAGACAAGCCTAAACCTTTGCATAACTCCAACTTTCTAAGGGTCATTTAAGAATTCCTGCCCACCTTCACCACCAGCTTGGAACTTCTCATCCTTTGATCCTTCCAGATAAGGGACTTAGCAACTCAGTTTCAGGAAACTAATTGATCTAGAACCTATAAAATAAAATCTACCGAATGTGCTAATACTTAGAAAGACAAAGTATACATAAGACCAAAGAGTGCAACACACCATACAGCATTTTAAATATCAACAGGAACACTCAGATCAGCATACAGAAATAGCAGAGAGAAGGTAGCAACCGTAAGCAAGTGGCAATCACAAAGCAGAAGGTAGGAAGTGCAGAAAACGTTCACTTAAATATTTTTGCCACTAAGTGATGAAAGATGGGAAGCAGACTAACATAAGGGTTCTGCTGTTGCTTAAGAAGAAAACATAGAACATTTCTCCAAACACAAGCTAAATGAAGTGTGAGGAAGACTCAGACTAATGGTTTGAACTGTATTTGCGAAGAAAGTACAACATGTGTTGCTTATCCACAGCCAGTTTGCCTACAAGACCACAAGTAAAAAGTAACCTCACCTGGCATCAATAGACAGTGAAGTGCATTAGTAACTCACCTGAATGGTCTCACAGCACTATCTATTAGAGCACTATCTAATAGAGCACACCCCTCACTATTAGAGGGGCCCTGCCTCCAGCCAGGTGGAGGAGAGGGACAATCGGGTTTACCGGACTGTGTGGATCAGATGGCCTGGTACATCAGTCACACAGAAGTACAAGGCTCTGGTAGATACCGGTGCACAGTGCACCCCGATGCCATCAAGGTATCAAGGGGTGGAACCCATTTATATTTCTGGAGTGACAGGAGGATCCCAAGAGTTGACTATGCTGGAGGCTGAAATCACCTGACTGGGAGGAAGTGGCAAAAGCACCCCAATGTGACTGGTCCAGGGGCTCCATGCATCCTTGGCATAAACTATCTCAGGAGAGGGTACTTCAAACACCCAAAAGGGTATCGATGGGCTTTTGGTGTTGCTGCCTTAGAGACAGAGGAAATTAAGCAGCTGTCCACCTTGCCTGGTCTCTCAGATGATCCTTCTGTTGTGGGGTTGCTGAAAGTTGAAGCACAACAAGTGCCAATCGCAATCACAACAGTGCACCGGCAGCAATATCACACCAACAGAGACTCTATGATTCCCATCCATAAGCTGATCCATAGACTGGAAAGCCAAGGAGTGATCAGCAGGACCCGCTCACCCTTTAACAGCCCCATATGGCCAGATCGCTGCTCCAGCTGGGCTGGGTATCAGTCGGCGGGTGGTGAGCAATTGTATTCTCTCCCTTTGTCACTTCCCTTATCATTATTATTATTGGTGGTAGCAGTAGTGGTTTCGTATTATACCTTAGTTACTGGACTGCTCTTATCTCAACCCGTGGGAGTTACATTCTTCCAATTCTCCTCCCCACCCCTCCGGGAGTGGGGGGAAGAATAAGAGGAAGAGGACTGAGCGAGTGGCTGCGTGGTTCTGGGTTGCCGGCTGGGCTTAAACCACGACAGTTCTATATCTGAGCACTGAGCTCCTAATTTGCTCAGTCAAATTTCTTATTTTAATGTCAGTGATGTGTTGCCTAAAGAGCCACAAACTTTCCTAGAAAGGTGATACCTTTACAGATAGACCATTTTTTCAGTGAGGATAAATAGCTAAACTAACAAGGCAACTCTGCATTGGCCTTTAATTATGATTACTTTTTTGTTACACCTACCAGTATTCCAGGCAAGTGAACTTGCAGTAATCTTCTTAAAAAGCCTAGACTAGGGCATTCTTTTATAGTAGGGTTATATCTCTGTGTTTGCTAACAGCAGCCTGTTTACTTTGATAAGACTTACCAAGAATGTATGCCAGAACACAATTTTGTTCCTTAACAACAGGCCCATTATTAAAGGGTATGCTAAGATATCAGAAACAATAATGAAGTTGTGGTAGCAACTAGGCATAAGCAGCAAGTCAGCTGTCCCTTCTGTAACCTGGGTTTAAACCAACTAGTTACATAGAACTGAAAATTGCCTGTGACTTTATCTGTACTAGAATTTTATTATACACTGTGTAACTCTATTTTCCTAAATCAAAGTAATTAGCGGTAACAGAAATCAATATATACACTTCAGCATATATCCTCCAGCATCCACTTCTTCCATTTCTTGTAGACCTACAAAGATGCCCTACTCCTTTTTATACTCTAAACACTCTCTCATGGATTGACTACTTCTGCATGATTCTATCCCAGTCTCCATGCAGATCAACTGCTTTTAACCATTCCTTCTTTTCAAATTATTATTTTCAAATAAGAATTATCGCCTAAGTCTTCAACAGAATTAATGCCAAGTTACTGCAATGTGTAAGTCCTTGAAATTGCTTCATTGGGTAAACTGGAACGGTATAGCAACTGCTGTCCCCCATTTTCACTGTGAGGTTGATTTAAGATGCCACTGAATTCCTTTGCGCTGTCAAGTGGCTGGAACAGCACCAACATCCACTCAACACAGATATCTTTCACTGCTTATGCAAAGACATGCACACAATTGGTTGAAGTTATACACCTTTTCCAGTGTCTGTTTCAGCTGTCTACATTACCTACTTTTAACTACCTACATAGACACTATATGAATGTATTTACAGGATGCTCTAATCTACTTATATATACTGAATCTAAATTGTATTTATGATTTTATTTACAAGCTCATCCTGTCAAATTACACATCATAACAGAAAATCCTATTTCTTTATCCTAAAAATGTTTGCACAAGTTAAGTAAACGTTGCATCCAGTGATGTACTGCCAGGGATACATCCAATGATACTGGGGAGGAGGCCAAGGACATGGGCAGGAAGCCAAGAAAGAAGGCACCTCTCCTCCCTGAGCCTCTTCTTCCCTTTCCCTCACCTTAAGGTGAGAGGCGCTGAACTCCTGAAGGGAGAGGCACTGAAGGGAACTGGCGAGGATGGGGAAGGTGTGCAGTGCAGACCTGAGACATCACAGCTTCTACGAAAGTTTGCTGGAAGCAGTTCTCAAAAGCAGCTCTGGTGGAATTTACGTATTTCACAATGTAAAGCTGGTGAGGAATTTTCATCATTTTCTTTCTAGCTTTCTTTTCCAGTTACAGGCAGAGCTAGCAGTGCTTAGCACTTCTCATTTTAAGATCCTATTTTGAGCCACTTAAACTTTCACAGGCTCACTGTTTGGGCTACAATACTCCACCAAAGCAGCTGTCTCATAATTAAGCACACACACACACCAGCCTTAAACAGTATAGGTATTCCCAAGAATTCTATTTCTGAGAAGTAGCTTTCTCAGCTTGCATTATAAAAGAAGTCTCAAAAAAGGGGAATTTCTGGAAGTGTTTATGTTCTACAGGGCATAGCAGCAAAATTTAAGAGCATCTAAAGCCTCCTACTGCAACTGAGGATCCACTGGCCTAAGGACTGTACAGATTAAGAAAAGACAGGGCCAAAATACCATAAAAACATAATATACAGATCTGTATTGAATTCAATATGCTCCATCAAACAAGCACACAATTTAAGACATGCAATTATTTCCTGACTACAAAATAAATTATTCAAAAGCATTATTCCTAAGTTATTTGACACTGTTATTTGATAAGAGACTTGGGGCCTGTTAGTGCAAACATTCACAGGAAAAATAAATCCAACTGGAAGTTTACTAGCCTGCAATAAACCCAGCTAGGAGGAGCAGCAGATATTCACGGATCTGAAGCCCCCTCACATACTTTACGGTGACTTAAAGCTGAAGCAGCTGGAACTTCATGACCTCTTTATGACCACTCAATGAACATAGTTTTCCTCCTTGTCCTTCACTTTCAAAATAATAAAAAAACCCTCCACAACTCTTTAAAATCATTAAGAAAATAGACAGGGAATCATTCTTTTATGATCTGCAAACATCTGCAAGATTTACCAAATGAAAATACTGGACACAAAGACTGTACAAGGCTAGAAATAGCTATTCATTTGCTGCATTCATGATTATCCATTTCCTTTATTAATGGTGTTAGAATCTGCTAGAGATATTTGAATGTACAGTCTCAAAAGAATAGTTATTCTAATGAACCCTCTTGACTTCACTCTTACTACGCTGTTGCCCACCAAAGATAAATCTTAACAACACAGACAGCTATTTCCAGTCCTACACCTTAAATCATCAGGTACATTATTGAGCTGACCCGGTATTCCTTTCATTGTTCAGCTATGGGCAGTCTGGGAACGCTAAGCATTATTACTATCACCTTTAGCCCATGAGTTCAAGTCAGGCTTTTAGAGGTACTTAATAATTACATGCATTTTCTGTGAAGTACTCTCAGTTCCACTGCTAGAAGAAAGAACTTGCCTTCTATTACTTTCTGCAAGAAAAGAAGTATTACTTCGTCTTTCATCTGATTTAATCTGAAGTGGGTACAAACTCATAACACCTGTCCTGTCCTGAAGAGGACTCGTATATTGCCAATGGAGGAAAAAAGAGGCACGTACCTAACATCAACCTGTTGGGTCTACACAGTAATCGAGAAAAAGCAGCAGAAGAAAAGGAAAATCCTGAACACGCTTGGAGAATTCTCTCCCACACATCACTTCTACAGTTTCCACAGATTCTCCCAAAGATACCTACCCTGCTTAAATGCATCTCTGGCCCATGAAGCAGAGATATTCTATGTGGATAAGCCTACGTTTCTTACCACCGATTAGAAAACAAAAGACAGACGTAAGCCTAATTAATAGACGTATGAGCACTTCCTGCATGAATTCAGTTGTCAGTATACTGCAAGAGTGCTGTAGCCCAAGATGGTATGTTGCTTCACTGTCTTTTGTTGAGAACTCGGAGGTTGCCACTAGACTCCAGTAAGAAGGGAAGTAATGCCTCCTGTGAGCTATCCAGAGAAGGGGAAGATGCACACACACAAAAAAAAACAATCCTAAAACCAAGCACCACCAAACCACCACCTCCTGTAAACAACCCACTCTGTGTATCTAGAAAAAGAGAGAGATCTGTGTTACTGACTTCCATTTTTCCAATGAGCCATTACGACAGGTACGTACCTGCTCTCTGGGCTCCAGCTGGGACACATTCCAAAATGCAATGCAGCAATGGAAATTTGCATTAGCTACTAACAGCCCTAAAATGGATTTAAGGAATTGAAGATTAACTTCTTTTAGTTGGGCTCACTCCTATTTCTCCAAGGTATTTCAGTACAGGGAAACACAATACAGAATGAGTCTGGATGTAGAGATTTGCCAAATAAGCATATGGAACTAGTTGTCCAGTAAGAGCTAGCTGCCTATAGTCTCCTTCGAGTTGGGAGGGTAAAACAGGTGCTTCTGCAGAGTGATTAATTCTATCACAAGCCAAACCTCTAAGGCAGACAGGATGACTCATGTTTGGGGAGAGGAAAAATCATCTCTATTACCTTTAGCGTGTGCCTAGGCAACTATTTTAAACTCAATGACTACCTTTTTCAGGTAGCTAAAATTAGGTAAGATGCATTGCATCTGAGATGCAGAATAAATATACCAACAAACATGCTCATCAGAGAAATGCTATATAATCAAAAAGTTATTCAAAACTTCTAGAAAGATGAGTATAAATATCCAGTATTAGAAATTGTCCCTGACATGAAAACATACAAGCTTTTCCCATACCTTTTCTGTTTTATACACAGAATTAAGTATCAGAGGGTTTTTTTCATACATTATTTTCAACAGAAATATATCTGCATGCAAATTCAGTACAAAAATAATTACGCAAAGTATGCAGCATTTATGATAGACTTGATTGGGTTTTTTTCCTTTTGAAAAGGAGATGAGACAATACTCTTCCAGTGCAGGGAAGGAGAATTTATTCCAAACTAGAATCCCTCAGAAAAATGACATTATTTTTACCTGTTCTTCAGTTTATGTATTAAAATATAAAAACTAAATCAGGTGAGTACTGAACAACAATATGAACAAATTTATTCTCCATAATACAATTATTTTAAAACCTTTATTTTTAGCTAAGAAGTTCAGTATTATTAAACATGCAAATAAGAAGGAGATTATTACTAAATATGCAAGTATAAAATGAATAATCATCATACAGAATTAATTATTCAGGTCAGGGTGATCTGCTTCAGCTAAATGATCAACCTTCAAGACCAGTTTTTACAGGGCTTTGTCCAGTTGGCTATTGAAACGTTCAAGAATGACGATCCTAGAGCCTCTCCGGGCAATCTCTTCCACTGTTTAATTACACTTACAGTGAACTTTTTTTCCCCTTTAAGTCAAGTCAAAATATCTCCACTCGATTAAAAAGTCAGCCTCCAGTCACACACCTCAGCAAAAGAGCTTGCCTCACTCTTCATGGTAACTTCCTTACAGAGTTAAGAAGGTGGCTGCCAGTCCCCCCTAAGCCATCTCTTCCAAGCTGAACAAGACCCACTTCTCTGCCTCTCTTCACAGAGCAAGTGCTGCTGCCACTGACCAGCCCAGAGGCCCTCTACTGAATTTGCCCTAGTTTATCAATCAATGTTTTCCCTGCATTGGGGTGTCCCTCAAACATGTGCATGGTAGTCCAGGCATTGTCTAATGACTGCTGAGTAAAAGCGAATAAACTTTGCCCTCAATCTAGTGGCTGTGCTCCTATTGATGCAGCCCAGGATGCTGCTGCCTGCCAAGGCATCCTGCCAGCTGATGCTCAGGTTGCCATCTGCCATGACCTTCACGTCTGTTTCAGCAGAGCTGCTCCCCAACCAGCAAGTGCCCTGGATGTATTGATGGTAGAAGTCTGTCCATCCCAGGCTCAAGTGTAACTTACTCACCTAGTTTCACAAGGTCTCTGTCAGCCCTCTCGTCAAGCATGTGTAGGCTCTTCTGAATGGCAGCCAGGCCTTCCTCAGAGCGCTTTGACTGCACATCATGATTTGTTGTCACGCAAAGACACCTCCTCCATGTCACATGAAGAATTTAAACAGGACAAGGGCACAGAATACACCCCTAAGCCTGCAGACCCAGCCAGTTCTTCATCCATCTAGTAGATCACCCCTCTAGAATGTAGTGTCCCAGCCTGGATACAAGGATGCTGTGGCAGTCTGTGCCAAAGCCTTTCTGAATGTTTCTGCATGTCCTTTATTGAATGTTTTTGGGTACACTCGAGAGGGAGTACATAGGACGGAAGGTCCCTTTGAGAGTGACTAACTACATAGGAGAGAACAAATGAAACAGAGTAAGCTCTTCCTATACAGACCAGTGACAGATTCCTGGAGATAGCTGGGTTGCGAGCTAGGGTGTTTAACATACGTTATTCATGCTGCTTATTCCATTTTCTGGATCGCAGGAGGTGATAATAGTTCCTAATGATACTAAACTGAAAGTATTATAGAAAATGTCCAATTAGGGAGAATTGCAAAGGACCTTGCAAGACTGAATGACAGGGCAATAAACAGCAATCGTTCACCTGCATCTTGAATATCGTGAGCAGCTCTGGTTCCCCTTTGTTAAAAGGATACAGCAGAACTGGAAAGGCAGAGAAGGGCAACAGACACAACCAGTGGCAAAGAATGGCCCACACACAAGGAATGAGGACGGATGCCAGAACTCTCTGGTCCAGAAAAGAGAGGGCTGAAGGGGTGAAGGAGAAAACTCTCTAAATACTGCGTAGCACAGGCAGGTTAGAAAAAACAGGGTCAGGTGATGAAGTGATCAAGTGGTAAATTCTACACAGAGTAAAGGAAAGGGCTCTTTGTACATCACTGAGCTGCTGAAGTCCTTGTGAAATGATTCTGCAGTTGCTAAACATGTACATGGTTTCAGGTGAAAAAAATGCACTGATTATTAAACACACAGAAACAGTTTCTGAAAAGTCCCTGAGGCTGGCACTGTGCTAAACAGATAGGTAATGTGCACTTGCTTCTTTACATCTTCCTTTCTGATCATTTGTCTTTGACAATTGTAAGGGGCAGGACAGTTAGATCTAATACAGCAGTTCCTAGTTTTTTAAGTTTACTTCCCATGGTACTCAATTCAGAAATACTGATGCTACAGGTAACTATGGATGTCTACTGCCATTTGAGAGGCCTTTAGCTAATCCTGCCTACACTCCAGGTAGCACTCCAGGAGGACTTAACGTTAAGTCCTGTATCCCACACGATATGCCAGAATCACAAATACCATGGCTGTCTCAAATGGCATTAGACATCTTATGCTGAGATAACTGAATTAGACACACTAGAACTAGAACACAGACAACCAGAGAAAAATGCCATATAAAGAGCTTAATACAGGGAAAAATTATGTACTTTTCATGGAAAGCCATTGTTTTCACAGTGCACACCTAAATTAGAGAAAATTTATTACACCAGAGCTTGCTATGGAAACAAGACATTTATTTTTACTCCAGGCTGTGGAGTTATGAATGGGTGTAGTGCATAACTGAAGGAGCACTGCAACCCCTCAGGAGCTGGAAGTTACATTCAGTTTAAGCAATGAGCCGTGGAAAGCTGCAAAGACTCAAGACCAAATCTTATTAACCAAATGGACAAAAACCACATAAGGTTGCGGACGGAAGTCAAATTGATCAACATGAATATGAAAAAAAGTAGAGAAAGTAATCTTGACACTGGCAAGCATGTTGACTTAAACTTCAGGACTATGCCAGTGACAACTTGATCTATAGTGAGCAAGGAGACAAAATGATTTCTATGAAAGGAAATTCAGAATTTTGTCTTTCCTTTTTTAAAGGCTCTGACAGAGAATTTGAATATAATTTTGGAAAGATCCTACACAGCTATACAGTTTGTTAGATTAACATCTTAGAATTACTTTTCATACAAACCATGTCACTTAAACAAAACAAGAACAGCTGTAAATTCAAGAATACTCAGAAAAACCCTATTTCAACATTGTGCTTAATTTCCTAAATTATTTTACTAAACCTCTGTAACTTAAAAGGAACTACTTAAGACTTTCACTCTGTCATTTTGTAAAAAAAGACAACCTGGTTTTCCTTTTCTTCATTACGCGTGCAAAAAAGCCAGCATACAGGAGCAGATCTATGATCTACTGAAAAATGATAGATGTTGCAAGAACACAAAAAAGATTCCCAACTACTCCATGCCCCAAAAATTTCAGAACTTGCCAGCAAAATCCTCAGAATTACTGGCAGGAAGCAATGGAGTATGGCCAGAGCCCACGCTGTGTGAATCAGAGTTGTCTTCTTCAGAAGGGCTGGTGTTCAGGAGTTACAAGGCAAAACGCCATTAGTCTGTCACATTAGACAAGCACACCAACTGGAACAATCACACATTATTAAGCTCTGTTTCAGCTGGCGGATGTGAACTGAGGTCTTTTCATACATTTCTGTTCATTGTACACTGAATTTCTGTTCAATGTTTCATTCTTGTGTTCAGGTGCAATTGCTGACACATATTGTAGGATATAATGTAATTTAAAAAAAAAAAAAGTATAATTTCTAAAATTAGGAGTGGATACCTTGAAACTAAGGTTCAAAACAAGAAATCTGCAGCAAAAAGAAATGCAAATAATATAGTACTTAAAATTCTACTTTGACACTGCACATTCAGAGTAAAGTTATACATACACAGAGTACAAATAACAAACTGATTATACCATGTTATTGGGAATACAGATTTAAACTGATGGTTGTAATGCCAAAGGTTTCCTCAGGACTGAGGCTTTGCTTGACTACTTACATGAAGATTTTTTATACTAAAAATAGTAATTGTCTGAGTACGAAGGTAACTGAGCACAGGTGACTTACCCAGCAGATTGTATAAAACCAGACACCTCATCATTTCTCCTTAAAACTCTAGCTGCATTACAAAGATTCTGCCTTTCTGAGATAGCCCACACCCAGGATGAAGGAAGGCGTCGTGTACGCCTCTCTACAGTCAGTGAACCCGTGGCCTCTTGAACAAGATTGTAAGAGAGGTGCATCAGGATCAACTGTGATACACAATCTGCTGCCTGCTCTTTACTGTCCTACATGTACACTCATCAACATTTGCCAACCGATAAGTGATGGTCAGCTAGATCCACACTGCTGGACTAAAAATAAAAGACCATTCCATTATCAGAGCTTTGAATTATTCAATTTAACATGAAATTCTCCTTCTGCCACACGTCAGGCATCTCAGCATAATTAAAAAAAAGTAAATTAACATCATTTATCAAAGGTCATACTGCAATGATTTACACACCTATGGAATTGGCACTGTATGAATTCTCTCTTCTGGAACTAAATTTCTCACTCATTAACAGTTTATGGTATGAAAACAGGTACACCAAAAGACACACACCAAAGATGATTTGTAACAAAGATGAGCAGATGAATGAAGCTGCCTTATAAAGCTAAGCTTTATAAATGCCTGTGTAAATACTTTGTAATGCATTTACAGATATGCAGAATTACTGTTTTTAATTCAATATAATGTGCTGCTTCAAAACACTTTCCCTTTTGTTTTTGTTTTTTTTCTTCCTTTTTGGTGACTTTGTTAAGAAAAAGAGAAAACAAACCCCTGTCTTTTTACAATGCTTATTATTTGCTTATTGACATATCCTTTACAACTACAAGTCCTGAGATCAGGTGGTTGGGCAGACTACATTGAACAGGAAAGAGAATTTCTGCAAAAGCACACACGAAAAATGGTATACTGGAAAAAAGATGAGAGATTTGGGAATGTCATCTGTAATACTGACCTCCAAAAGTAACATGAAGCGGTTATCTTAGAAAAATATAAACACTGCAAAGAAATGCATATTGTTCGAAAGTCTTCTAAAAGAGTCTTCTAAAAAAAAAGGTATCAGATTTTACTGTAAAAAGTATTATACACTTTTATATTAAATAACGAATTCCGTGTTTCTGTGAATGGACAAAGCACCACAGAAGTCTAGAAACGCTTCATATACACTTAAACCAAATGCCTTTTGTCAGCAAACATGTACCTGTATGAAGCAGCAGGTTTTCCAGACCAGGAAGAATCAGGTCTTTTTAAGATTTGCACAAATACTATCTGAACTTTAAATGTCATATTTCCACACTGATTTTAAACTGTGCATTATATTTAATGGCACATAATGATCCGTAAAACACTGGTGTTCACAGCCATAAGAATAAAGCTTATCTCTAACATGAATAACAGCAACTAGATCTGAGGGAAACATGTCTGGAAATCAGTGTTATTAAGAGATCAAGAAACGCACAGCGTACTTGAAACGAACTAGTATTTAATTAGCACAGATCAGGAGAATAGCTAATGAAGTCTAGGATGTCAACACTTACAATCTAATTTCTTTATCAGACATTAAGATGAAAACATTATTGGACAGACATCCATATCCTTCTGTATGCTGAAACCATACTTCAGGAACCTAAAGGAAGTGAAATCAATCAGTCCAGAGGCTGTAGAACTGTAAAGGAGTCCACCTGGGAAGTCTGTCAAGTCTGCTTGGAAATCATATGCCAAATAAACCATTTACTGAAGTAATGCAGCACTCATTACTGCCACGAGGTGACTTGCACTTAGTGTGTGGTCAACAGATTGTCACAATACAGAGAAACAATTAAATTACTAGTGACAGCAGCCAGTCATTCTGAAAGCTGCTAGCAAGACCAGGCAGAGAGCAGGACTGATAAGACCAATAAGCAATGCAAGATTTCCATCAGAGCTGACATATAGAGGCCTGGAAAAGTGGCTTCCTCTGAAGAAAGAGCTGAAGCAGGATGCAGCTGAGGAATAAAGCATCTGAAAACAATTTCTAGACTGTTAATCAAGAAAGTGAAACACAAATCAGAGAAGATACAGGAAGCCATAGAAGATAACCTTGGCACATGGGCTTGTATGCTTTCACTGCAAAGGATCCACAGACATTTAAGTTGGACAAAACCACTGAAGAACGGGGATTTGTATGTGTCCCTCCAACAGTTGATGAAATCCACTTTCACAAAAGCTTTGCGATCTACTTTGATTCCAAAATGTTCATTATGCTGAGTATTTCCTCAGGGAAATGCTGAGCTGTGGTACGGACATTTGTCATTAGACAGATGGACATTCATTAGGTAGACATTCATCATTATCATTCCCTGTGCAGGGAGAACCTCATTTAAACCTCATTTACCTTTACTGAAACCATGCTAGCTTTCATGCATTCATCTTCCAGGAATATTTATTCTCCAAGTATCTTCTCAATGAAAACAACTTCAAAGTCTAGTGCTTAGATTTAACCTTTATGAAGCATTTAGCACTTTCACGCAGTTGTGAAATACAGTATATAATAACACAATTTCAGCTATATACAGAAAAATCACTTTTCTGGTTTGTTTAGTGCAATGCTAGTACTTTCCTTTCCTCTATCATTAAGATTGATATAAAGAAATATTTTTCTTTTTCCACCTTCTTTCATACCTTGGGGATATAGATGAGTCATGTAATTTGCACAAAAATCCATTTTCAAAGGCACCTTGTACGTACCTTACTAGTAAAGAAGCTTGGCTGGGTAAGAAATATTTTCTGCCTTTTTTTTTTGATTATCACAAAATTATACTTCTGTCCTATAGATGGAATGAAATGAGATTCACTGATTATTTATTTTACACTTCACAAAAAAAATAATTTCCTCTTTTTAGAATGGCTTCTCTATTATTCCTTCATGTTTGCATTCATAGAGCTTTTTTTGCTTTTCTTCTGTCGCTTTTGTTTCCTCCTCCTCTTCATGTAAATGCAATCCTTTTTGCTTTTGATGTTTAATTGGCAATTCCTTCTTCCATGGTGATCCCATGTTCTGTCTGTTACAAGCCTGTATTTGTGAACTGCAACTGTATTTTTACTTTATTGTGATGTAGCTGTACTGATGTCAACAGGTAATTTGCTTCATGAAGAAGTCCATTATCACCTTGTAGGCTAATACTCCCTTAATTTAGTTGCATGATGCCCTTTTATGATCTCCCTTGCCTTGGCTGTCAGCTCATGCATTGTGCCTTGCCCTCAAAACTAATAAATTTTCTTTCTCAACTAAGATTACACAAACATTTTAAGTACAGAATTGTCCTAAACACAAAGAGTAAATTCGATTTGGTTTAGTTAGTCATTTTTCAGATGCTTCACAGCTACCACAAACTCAACCCAGAGAACAAGGAATATCCTCAAAGGTTTTTACCTATGACTTCCTTTAAGGTTTTTACCAATGGGAATGTCAGAGCCCATTTAGACCTTCATCACAGCAAGTTCAACCACACTGTCCTGAGTCCCTGCAAGTGTAGGGAGCTGGGGCTGCCTTTTAGATTTGCTTCGCAGCATTACCAGAATGACGTTTGCTTTTCATTTCAATATAGACCTGCCTATCGTATCTTCCTTTTTCCAGATCTGATGTTTACCTTTCTCATCCTATTACTTCACAATTCTACTCCGTACTACTTCTGAAGTACTGAGGGCATGTACTCCCTTTCTAAATGCCTTAAGTTACTTCAATATGCCTCTAATTCATGTACACTTGCCCTTACTACATACCTTGCAACAGAATCCTCATCATCATTTTTATTTCAGAAATTAATACCTCTCCCTTCACCTTCATACCTTCTTCTATATCATCTCTTTATGCATAAGCTCATCTAACATCTGTAAGATCATCTAACATCCATGAGCAAAGTCACATCCGGTGACAGGAAGACATAAAAATTATTTCTAAAAAAAGAACGATTCGCATATTTTGTACTTAACATCACAAGAAAAAAGTTTCAGCATTATGAGAATTAATTCAGACAGCCTGTCTCATTTTTCTCCTATGAAACTCAAAGGCAGTATCACACTGCTCATTTAGATAGGAATGGCATAAGCAAAGTTACAAAATCATTTCTAGTTTGAATCCAGTAATTTTTTCCAAAACATTTCACTGGTGTTATATGTAATACTATGATGGTTCTTTGCCTGTGGGTGGCTTTAGAATTTCTTTGGCACTACTCTCTTATCTGTTGCCTGTAAGTGGGTAAGAGCATATATGCTATCCATGTTTTATATAACTACAACCACATTTTATAGGCTAACAGCTTTCTTAATTGCCTTGGCATAAACTTTATCCATAAGCTGTGTTTCAAGAAGAATTTAACTTGAAATCCACTTGAGCATTGCTTATAGGTGCAAGTGTAAACAAACATTTTTGGAAGGTAAAAATACTTTAAAAAACAAACTTCAAAAACCATCAGTGATGTTGATCTCGATATACCCAGTACTATCACCAATACCTAAAGGGTAGTGTTACATGTACAACAGATACTTTCTTTCAAAAGCATATGCAAAAGGAGTTTTAAAGAAAAATAAAGAAAATAATCTTTCTTTAGACATAATCTCAATAGAAGTAAAATAAATCAGAGATTTTGCCTTCATTTTCTACTCTATGTAACTCCCAGTCTCTTTACTGCCCTTGTCCGAACTCCAATGACCGTTATGTTTTGATTTCTGCATAATTTCTTATTTCTATGCAAATTCTCAAATAATCAGATACATAATGTGGTTCTCTGATGTAAAAGATGTTCTCTTTGTAGCAAAACCCCCAAATTTGCTTCACTAAGCTAGTTTGAATAAATTTCTATTTCAGCTTTTACAAAACTGTCTATGGATTTATTCCATGAGATTAGAAATCCTGTACTCAGTGTGTAACAGCCTATACCAGTTCTGCTAAAGGATAAACATCTTATGAAATTACAGGTAAAACATAAAAATGTTAGAGCATGATAGTGCTACATAAATAATTTCTTTCTTAACAATGCTAAATTTAAGACCTCGCCCAAGTAATTTAACTGGGTGTCTGATGTACAGATACACTTGCAATTTAATGTTTTTAAATATTAAAACAATAAATCCCTAACCTCTTCTGAAGGGTACATAACCTGTTTTCCTTTTGAATTTCTGCTTACTTCATATGCTTATGAGGAGGTACTGACAGTGTTCCCTTCTCCCTTTTTTAACTCCCCTGTTCTCCCTCTGTCCCCAGCCCCGTTCCTGTTGCGACAGGCCAGCCATCATGCCAACAGGAACCCACATGGATGATGGTGCTGAGCTGAGATGATGCGCTGTAGGCACATGTTCTCATTCACAACAGAGCAGGTACCTATCAACCTCCATTTTAAGGGTGGCTTAGACTGCTGATTTAATGTAGGAATGATTACAATGCTGAGGCTCAAAGCACAGGGAGGCAGGCATCAGACAACCTGAAATATGCTGACATCAAGAGAACTACCTGAGCACTGATTAAGCTTTTATATCTACAAGGCTACAGTGAGGATCACCTCCGAACAACATGAGGTTATGACACTTCAGGCAGCTAAAGTAATAATTTTCTTAAGCTGATGTGAACATAGGACTTACACTAGGCACCAATTTTTATTTATCATTCACTTGCAGAATAGATGTTACCAAATTTTGCTGCAACAGCTCTGAGTAAACAAAATTGTAGTTGCAGAAATCAGATTAAAAAAAGAATTCTGAAATCTACACTGTGAAGCACAAATGGAAAAAACTCACATATTCTTGAGTAGTCCTGCCCTAAATTCCAAAGAAGCCACTGAAAATCTAGTACCCAAACAGAATATATCACAAAAGAAAACTGGAAGGGGTTGGGGACAGAGATAAAATAAAAATTGGAACTTCAAAAGATTGGTTGTATCTATTGCATCCAACTGAGACAAATGATGATCACAAAACTTACGTATGAATTAGCACAATGTCTCCTCTCTACAAATCAAGAATACACATTAAGGTCTTCAACGGAATTCTAACAAACAACAAGCAAACATCATCAGATTTTCCTGACTCTTCAGAATAATGTGCTTTATGTAAATTTCTCTACCAGTGTGAGGAGAGGTGTAGCTACAAACAGTGGACAAAAATCATCTTTACCACAAGAGTAGCCAAACTGGGTTCTGTGACATGGATACTACACAAACATGCAAGACATAGCCCCATTCTCCCCAGGGAAATTTGCAACAACAGAAACTAGCACCAGAGCAGCCTTGAAAAGCAAAACAAAAAAAAAAAAACAAACAACCCAGCAATCATGTTTCCTTTCTCATGAAAGCAATTTTTAGGCTCTGTACCACCATGCCAGCTGATACCGTTTGCCATCAGAGCCCATATAAGGTGCATAGTTCATAGGCTGTTAAAATCCAGTTATGCACTGGACTACATGGACAGTTAAAAAGGCATCTTGTTCCAGTAACATTAAAATGACAATGAACATACTGAAAGTTTGCCTCCAGTTTATCTTTGCCCAGTTTATCTTCTTTCAATAGATAGGCTCAACACAGGCAAAGAAAGTAATCTCCATGCTCACATAAAGTAGAAGGAAGGGTCATAGAGATGTTCCAGGAAGATGGCTAATAGTAACTGAAGAGGAGGGAAAACACACTATAATCTAAATGAAGTGATTAATGGAAGGTATTGCTGGCAACATTTTTTAAACTATCTCTGTGTGAGTCAATAAGGCCCCTAACTGATATGGTTACTTTGCATCAATTTCTGACTGGCAGTGTAACAAAAGCAATGCTCTGTGACAGAAGATGTTGAGTTAGAATCATCAGTCCTAATGAAGAAATTCCAGATTTACAGCAACACTACTGAAGTCAGAAGAACAGAATTTTAAATCCAGATAGTAAATCCAAAAACTCAATCCTGAACCAGAAGGGCACATTCATATTCACCCCTTCCAAAAGGGAAAAACTAAAGAATATTAAGAATAACATTCTCTAAATTTAATATATGCTCCTGGTTTAAATCCCATCACGTCTTTTCTGAGCTTGCACAGAAAGAGCAACTGTAGTAACACATGTACTTCAATGCAAAATAAATGGAGGCATCTTAGGAAACTGCCCCTCAAAGACAATTCTTTTAAACAAGAACCATGATTTTGGCTTTTCACCTAGCATATATTTTTATAAAATAAAAACACAAACTGAGCAGTTTCTTTGTTTCCCTTTAGAAAGGGTACAGTGGCATAAAGCAGTGAACCAAAACATACAGCTCCCCTGGCTTTGCCACCTAAGCTGACATTTAGAGCCATACATATTCAGTATTAATAAGATAGAAGAATCACACATGCATCAGTAATTCATAAAAGCATCACTGAGAAAAAAAAAAGTGGAAAAAGAAGGGAAATTGTTTCAAAGCAGTTTTATAGTCCCAGTCTGATGAGAATTTGGCAGTGATCTCCCCACAATCAGTTATATGGTAAATGTGCAGTATTTTAACCAACCAAGTCAGTCTGACAAGAAACAATTGTCTCTCTTTGTAACTACTTCCACAGAGTTTGGGTAACTTTGAGGAAAAAAAATATTTTGAAAGCTGGGGTACCTGCTGTTAACAACTCTTCGGGGAGAAAAAGAAAATCTCAAGCACACTTTTTTCTTCTCTTCTGACCAGAGGAAGAAGTTCTCAGCTATATAAATGCCGGTGCAGCAGGAGCCTACTGCAAAGCCCAGCATGGCCACAAATGACAATGCAACAGGCCTCACTTAATGTTCAGGCTTCACTTGGCTTTCTGTTATTTTCTTACATTACTTGTCTGCTAACATTCATTCTTCAACTACCAAGCTCCACAGTTACATTCAGCAATATCACCAGGATGGGCTTGCTAAGAGGAAGACATTTTATTATGACTTAGAGCATCATGTTTTGACCCTGTTTCATTTTTCCACCAGCAAAAATAATTCACATCATCAGATTTCATTCTGATCATGGACACAGTTACTATGCTTAATATCATCAGTAAATTAACTACTATGCTTAATATTATCAGTAAATTAGAAGCAAGTCATTGGCTTATATACATTAAAAATAATATTTACAGTATCCTACTAAGTACTTGTTTTCTCCTTCCAGGCTTTTAACGATATAAATTAAAAAGTTAAATTAGCTCTGCTATTCTTTACAAATATGTACTTACTTCAAATAATTAGTTTTGCAAAAATAGAACTCCATCTGATATTAATCCCATTCATCATTAAGCAAATGTCTTCATTTTTAAAAATATATAAGATTACTTCAAATAAATGTGAGTATAAAGTATGTGTATTGTAGATTTTGTTGCTATGATTATTTCAAAGGGAAAATTAAACTTGGTACAGTTTATCAGCCTGTATAATTCACTATTTAAGGGGGAAAAAAAAATCTCCAAAATCATGCCACATGCAAAATCTGTCAAACACTGTAAGAACATCTACTCTATGACGAAAGGCTGAGAGAGTTGGTGTGGTTCAGCCTGGACAAGAGAAGGCTCCAGGAAAACCTTATTGCAGCCTTTCAATATATAAAGGAAGCTTGTCAGAAAGAGAAACTTTTTACCAGAGCCTGTAGGGACAGGACACGGGGCAAACTGAAAGAGAGGGAGTTTTCAATTAGATGTAAGGAGGAAATTCTTTACTGTGAGGATGGTGAGACACTGGCACAGGTTGCCCAGAGGAGCTGCAGATGCCCCATCCCTGGCAGTGTTCAAGGCCAGGCTGGACGTGGCTCTGAGCAACCTGGTCTAATGGAAGGTGTCCCTGCCCATGGCAGGGGCTTGGAACTGGATGAAATTTAAGGTCCCTTCAACCATTCTATGATTCTATGACAACATGACCATGTTCCTTCTCTGAGCTATGACCTTGACAGTACAAGACACCCAAGAAACAAATCCCAGCCCCAGCTTTTCACAGGGGCTAGAATTTCTCCAGGTTTTGTATTTTATGTGTGCATGTGTGTGTGTGTGTGTGTATATATATTTATATGAAGAATGTATAAATACACACACTCTCAAGTACAGACTAATTCTGACAACCTAATTAGTACTGAGCCCAACCTTTATTTCTCCAAACTTTGGCTCTGAGAGCCTCTAAGAAAGAAGATACCCCTGAGCTTTGCATCATTTTTTCCTAGCATCCCTCAGGAGGGAAAGAAAATAAAACCCAAAAAAGTGACAAAATCCTGAACATACACCCCTAAACCTACAACGATTTCTGTGTTGGACCAATACCTGCAGGTAGCAGAATAACACTTCAGCCTTTGTCCCCTCTAGTCATTTTTTGTTAAAATTGGAAATTAAACAAGACATGCTCTGGAAACAGGTATTATCTGAAACTCT
>NW_009913723.1:0-17271 GCF_000696875.1 Nestor notabilis | reverse complement strand
CTCCTGTGTTTTCGTTGAGATGAGGTACGGAAAGAAGGCAGATATTCCTGCTCTTCTTAGTCTCTATGTAGCAGATGAGTAAGATTTTCATCACCTTACAAAGCTAACAATTGCTGGTGATGGCTCTCTGTCATATCCCATTATTTGGTCTTTCCAGTACTCTAGTGGTAGTACTTTATATTTTGAATAAGCTGAATCTAGAATGCAGTCTTTTAGGACTAGCTAAAACTATCTCTAACCAAATGCAAAATTAATGCTTTATTAAGCCATATAGCCACAGAAAAGTACTAAGAAAGCATCAACAGAAGATCACAGTTTCCTAATTTGATGCATATACAAACCCTTGAATTGCCAAGAAAAAAGAAAAATATACATATATAAATAGGTAACAAAGGGAAACCAAAGAAGAAAATTTTTTTCTGTCCAAAACACATAGGAGACAAAAGGATGCAGTATATCCAGAGAGATGCAGTATACCTAGAGGGACTACTTAGGTTCTGAGGGTTTCTTATGATGCTGGTACTAAGTCTGGGGCATCTGAGGGAATCGTGCTTCAGGTATTTCAGATTTAAAAAGAAAGGAAGACACTGGGCTTTTTCAGTCTTTTATTTATTGCTTTTTAAAACACTCTCCCTGTAGAATGCCACCATCTGCAGCACAAAAACTTTTGGAGACTTCTGGAAAAGAGAAGCAAATAAAGTTTTTTAAAAGTAATGAATCCATAAGAACAAGCCACATGTTACATAAGTTGCTTCAAAGAACTGTCCAGACAGTCAGAAAAATTACAGAGAAAAAGGAGTATAGAGTATCACATCCAAGAAATTTCAGGCAGCAAGGATGGTTTTCCTTCTCAGATGCCTTACATAAGGGTGAAGCAACAGAAGAAGATGCACAAGAGAAACAGGAAGGAGTGTTAGCAGTAGTTCACCAGCCAGCACTTCACTACAAAATCATGGTTGGAAGTATACTATAGTACATCTCTTCAGCCTATATGGGAGGCAAAGGAAGGCATTCAAGGCTGAATCACATGCAGAAGAACACTGAATTTTGCCAGTCCTTTTCAAGACAGTCAATTAAGAGAACAGAAGGATTTTTCCCCCCCCTCAGGAAAAGCATCATTCTTTTCCCAGCCTAGAAACAAGCAGTTCTTCCCAAGTAAGACTGATGAATGCTGTAGATGTACATTATATAAATTCTTACATGTGTATATAATACACACAACATTAAATGAATAGCTAAAATACAGGATGCCAGTTCATCATGCTCAGCAATATTTTAATATCTTACTAAAGAAGAAAGTTCTCCCACGTAGTATTGTCACTGGTGCTCCTAAAAGTAAACTCAGTAACAATCTTACTGACCACCTTCATGCAAAGGTAGCAAGTGTAAAAAAGTCTTACAGCAGATGACATTCTCTCTCCAAACACATTTTTCAAAAAGAAAAAAAAAAAGAAAGTGTAAACAGAGGTCCTTATAATACATGAATTACAGAAATCTGTACCACAATTCCAAAAATGGGAAGAGGAGCCTCACTTCAACTTGTGTCTAAAGGCCAAATGTTTTGATCTAAGAAGACTTTCCGCTGTTTAAAGGGAAACCTTTCCGCAGGTTTAAGGCAAACTGAAAGTATTCACACTATTCCCAACGCTTTTCTAAGTTCTCCACTTGATTACTCAGAAGTCCTTTATTTTTCTCATAGCATTGATTCTATGCAAGCTGTTCTGATTGTTGATTTATATACTACTTTTTCAAATGAGGTAACAGTACAGGGGTGGGATGGGGGTGGCCACGAGGGGCAGGAACGACCATGAGGCTATGTAGGTTGCAATTCTAACATCTATATCATTCAGACTTGCAAAACCAATTACCAGCATAAATAAACTGCATATTATACAGTCCTTACTCAAGATCACTTAATTTTTGTACTGTTTTGTCTTCATTTTCACTATTTTTTTTCATAATTTATTTTACATATCAGCAAGTTTAAGGCCATTTCAACAAAGACTCTAAAAATAATACTGGGTAGGGATGCACAGTGAAGCACTTCATTGCAAGTTATTCTAAGAACAGATTAGTAACACAAAAAAGTAACGGTTGTTCAAATATGTTCTTTGTTCGGTGACTACCCTTGTCTCAAAAGTGAATGATCAATGAAAAGAAAGTCAAGACCCTGACTGCAAAAAATCCACATTGTAACACTAAGTCAACAGTCATTCAACCCACCTTACATACATTCATTTATTCAAAATCATGCCTCCATAACTTTATTAGTTCACAATTTTGGTATCTTTTTCTACATTTGCTCAGGCAAATGTCAATCAATATTAGAGCAGCCCTGCCAAACTACACATTGAGGATATGAACTAGACCATGACTTAAGAGGAATGGGAACACAATGAATCATAACGGCATAAGCAAGGAGAGCAAAAGCAAGGCGCAGGGTTTTGGAAAACACGGTCTAAGCTTAGGCAGGCCAGGAGTTGCAAGGATGCCTTGATGAAAGCTGTTCTGCCAGCAAATCTTGAGAAGCAAAGCAAACAAGCAGATAAGACAAAAGGAAGCAACCTACTCTGGCTTGTCTGAGGCAAATCACAAAGTAAGAACATTCACATTGTGCTTGCTCTTTCTTATGAGGCCTAGGGTTCTTTTCTTCTTCTGAGCTGCAGGACCAAATTTTGTAGGATCTGTAGAAGGAAAAACTCTTCCTCTCTCAACAGCACTATTATCTTCCACTGGGGATATAACACCCAGATAAAACCTATCCAGCTCCACACAAAAGTGTTAATTGTCAACAGAGGGAAGTTTGCGAGTTTTCCCAAAAGAAGGGCAGGGCAATGTACAACACCGGAGAACATTTACAAACCAGTCTAAGCTGAACATGGGATGAAGTTCAGATACCCTATTCAAATCTGTGTTGCTTACTAAAAAGGCACAACAATGATAAGAATATTTGATTTTTTCACCTTAATGTCAAGGAGTTTAAGTTCTGCTTATCATGGACTATTCACAGCCTCCTTAATGGGACGACCAGATATGTTGGGGTTTAATCTAAATGATATCTCCCACTTAAATAATTCGGGTGCTATTCAGGAAGGTAACATTTCTAGGCCAACTGAGGAAATAGCAATACTATTTACAGGTACTTAGCACAGCAGTTATCACTGTCAAACAGACTACCAGTTTTGTTACTACAAAGGGTATTTAAGGAAAAGTAGTCCAAACTTCTATCCACATATTATATTAACATCTAATATTTTACATTTAGAAATGTTTTAAAAATAACTTTGAATATTGGCAAAATACAGGCAAATTTACAATAAAAAGCACTGCCCAAACATAATAATAGCTTAGAAAATACTGATTCACTGCTTTTGAAAGCTTCCATGTACTGCTCTTATATCTGACATTTTTTGCTCTGCTCACTAAAGCCAAGTATATCTCCTCTACTTCGGGAAGGAAGGCAGTAGATGAAAAATCAAGCATCACTCCATCCTTGGCAAGTAGTCTTCAAGGGCCCTGAACTTCACAGCATTCATGACTGATAAGAATGTCTGGCAGAGGTTTGCTGTCTGGAGTAATAAAATGTTGACAGGAAAATGAATTTGTTCAGCCTTGATATGCAGGTGTTTTTAAAATATAATAAAATGTGAAAAGACTGCATGATATCTGTAAGTCAGGGATGGGTTTTTTTGTTTGGAGAGGTTTTTATTCTTACACACAAGTCAATGAAATGTGAGTTCCGATGTTCTAGCCTAGGACTTTGCTGTAAAAACTGTATCATGCTATCTGTAACAACATATGCATGAGAAGTAAAAATAAAACACATGATTTATGCTGTGCTGCTGCTCTGTGACAGCTGGCAGTACATGTTCTACGTGAAATACCCCGTGCTGAGCAATCAATACAATTCCAAGTCGCCTGGATGCAATGTCTTTTCAAAGACCAACTGCCTACCCTTCTCTAACCCAGCCACACAAAGTGTTTGACAGGTTCCAAGCATTGTACTTTCTAACAGCCAGGAGGAGGGAATTCTTGGCAGATGATGCATATCTCTGGGATTTGCTACTGGCAGAAATGAATTCCAAGAGCAGACTCGGCTATAATCACAATGAATTACAAGACTTCTCTTCACTGTGTTTCCTTGTGACTACCAGCTATGACATCCTGCAGCTATGTTTACTGGCCAGATACTAGTCATGTCCTGATCATTCAAGCTGTAGATGTGGCAATGTTTTCCCTTTTTAACAGGAAGCATTAACACCTCAAATTCATACTACTGAGATGTATACACAAATAGCGTGGTGACTGTCATTTTCCAAACATTCAATACACATCACCTTATGAAATATTAACTCTTGTGAAATGTCTCCCAGAGACCCAATTATCAATCATAAATTGAAAAGGCTCAAAGCACTGCAACTTCCAGAAAACTAGTTTGCCTAAACTAAATATTGCTTCCGAGGAAAAGCATAATTTTTATTTTTATTTTTTAAGACCACAATGCCACTATTCAAGTAACATTTAAAAAAATAAATGCACACAAAAAAAAACCCCCACAAAACACCAAAACCAACCCTCCTCATCTTCTCCAAAACCATACCAAAGACAAAACCAAACTGAACACTAAACTAGTTTTATCTTTTTCTTGCTTGGAGTAAGCCAAGATGACTAAAGCTGTTCTTCATTACATTTGTTTATAAGGAGACAAAGATTCAAAAAAATGAGCTCATGGTACCTTTGATAACTTAATTTCATATAGGAATATCAACCTTGTGGAAATCAAACATCTGCTGAACATTGCCAATCATAATTCTTTTGAAACAGAGATCAATGATGCTGCAAACTAGAGTCCTGTAAAATAATTCATACATACATCATTTGTCCACAGTTACCCAGTACTTCACAATGCATATTCATGATGAAATTTAGTCAGAGAGGTATATAAACCACAAGCTACCAGCTTTTAATCAGATCTCTGACCTTTACAAAAACTGCCAATCCTGCACCACTGCTCCATTTTCTTCCCAGCTTGTCTGCCAGCAGAAGATAAAATTTCTTATGGAAAACAAATGCTTTAATGATAGTTAAGTCAAAATACCCTGCATTTTGAGCACGAATCTGAGCCTACACACATATCTAAACACTCCCATTATACATGCATTGCCAAGACAAGGTTGCACTGCACAGATATGCCACGAGTGGGCATTCCTCTAATCATGAAGGCAAAAAGAGAAATTAACTCTCCTAAGAAACCATCATCTGATAGTGCCTACCCTTACTGCAAAAATAAGCACCTTCCACACTCATGAAGAAATTATTTATTGGATCAATATGCATAGCAACTGAGGCCTGACATTTGTATTTGAAGATGTCTCAGCCTAATGACATTTATCTGGCAGCATCATTATCTATAGTAGCATCTTTATCAAGCAAAAAAATAATCATTATGTTGCTACAACTCTGTGTTTCACTGGTCAGCATTTTAATGAAAGAAAATTAGCAGTCACAAAGAGTACATCTTATTTTATACCCTTGGAATTTAAGTGTTTATTAAGGAGTTGTTTTAATTTCAATGGAGATGGGTATGAGACTGCAATAGTTAAAACAACATCATAACCTAGCTGAGAGGACCCTCAAAGGAAAAAGAATGGGGTAAAAGATGTTATGTCAGCCAAACCCAGATTTTTTTGTTTTTCCAGGACTCTCTGTAATATTACTACAAGGAGGATTCTGCCCAAAGATGAGAAAGGCACAACCCATAAGGTAAAGAAAGTTACACCAATCTCAAAATGTTTTACCCGCGTTTCTCAAATCCAGCAAGAGTAGTACAGCAAACAGAAAGCACAGCTTAGGAATTCATTGCTACACCCACTCCAAGGTTTAGCTTTGCAGAGTCTATACCCTTGGACACATGCTTATCATTATCATCGATGCCTCCTTCTCAGTTTCACTCTTGCTAATAAAATCTGAATCCAGTTTGAATGGTAACAGAGACCGAATTCATCTAAAAGGGCTTCTTTTGCCATCCTTGGGAAACTGTTTCCTGCCTCTACTCTCAGTATCAGTAGTCACTCAACCACAAACACAAAAGCTATTAAAAACTCTTTGGAAGTAACACTTACCTTACCTGGAAAAGTATAAATGGGCATGTTCATCACATAATCTAGCAAGACGTATGGTTCAGAAAGCATTTTCATCTACTCTTGCAATGGGCTGCAGGACTTTAAAGGTTTCATGTTTAGGTATCTATACACCTACTTGGAACTTCTGAGTATGGAAGGTGCTTTATTGTAACACAGCTTTGAAGAAAAAAAAAAAAAAAGACCAGTTTTGGGTTGTTTTTTTTTAGCTCATCCATAAAAACAAATCTCTCCAGAAGGTTCCTAAGAATTGCTTATTTGACATTCATGGTGATGTCAGAAGCCCAAAAAATCCCCAATTAAAGAAGAATAAAAAAAGAAAAATAAATGCAAATCCACAATAAACCCAAAATTACTCCTATTTTCTTAAGAAAAGCTTCAGTTTTTTAATGCTCTGCTATGAAAACAACAAATATTTTCTGTTCTTTATGCTGGTCTCAGAGCAAAAGCAGCCAATTAATCCATTAAAAGCACTATTTTTGAAGGTACCAACAGACTTCATAATTTCATCTTTCTCATTTAATTACATAACAAGGCTTCATATTCACAGATTTACAGATCACAAATTTGCCACAAGCTGCAATTACTGTTTTTCAGCATTATGACACACACTTAAACTGCATCTACAATAAGATGTCATTATAGTAATACAAAAAGATAGGACTTTCAAAATTTACCTAAAGGAACTTAAGAGATTCATATACCAACAGAGAAGGACTCAGCAACTCAAGACTACATCTTAGTGATCAGACTTTGAACTAGGTATCAGATTATCATTAAGTGACTTTTTCTTTGGGGCCTGTTTCTAGCCACATCAGCTTTCACTTATTACATTTTAAAAATAGATCAAATTTATTACAGGAACAAAAGAAAAAGAATGAAGCATGGTTAAAAAAGAAAAAATACTTGGGAAAGCCACTGAAAGAAATCAAAGGTAACTGCTGCCAGACTTCAAATGTGCCTTTTTAGGAAGTTTGGGCAGGGGAGGGGAAGAGCTTGGCAGGCAGACAAAGGACATTTTTCCCTCCAGCTTTCAAATGAGCAATAAAATAAAAGCTATTCACTTCCATCTCTCACTTAACATAGCCACAGTCAAAGCAACGATTTCTTTGCTCAGATGAAGTGCCCCTTAAGCATGCCCTAGATTTGCAATGAATTCAGTGTGATTTTAGCTATATGGCTTCCACTGACTTAAATGGAAAATTCATGACAAAAAGACCAAGCAATTTTATATAAAACTTCTTGAAACGATCGCTATACTCTAAGTCAGGTTTTGGAAACCTTAAGGCATCTTTTTTTCTACTTCATACCACCAGCAAATAATAACACATGACATTTTAATTTAAGTACATGCATATAAAGAGTTATAGTAACTCTACTTCGACAACAATAAAATGTTTGCATTTAGACGATTAAATAAGATGGGATACTTCCATTCACTAGCCCATTAGTTTGCTCAATTTATTACATAATATTAGACCTGGAACAAGATTAGCATCCCCTTTTGTATTTAATTATATAGATATATACAATAAATACACAATATACATAACATAGCAGTTGTTTCCTGCATAGATCCCAGGAGAGTGGCTTTCAAATCCAGCTTTGAACAGCTAACACCATACTGATGAAATGCTTCTATATTAGTTTCTTTTTCTGCTTATGCTTTCAGAAAAAGGGTCTGTGACTACTTCAGTGAAAACATGGATGTTTTAAATGAAGGTAAAGAAAAAAAAAGTGGGGTGACACATGCAGTAAAAGAAATGAAATAAACAGTACCATTGGTTTTGTATTGTTCAGATAAAACTGCAGAGGACTTACATGAAAAGCATCAACAAAATCAATCAAACTCTACATGCATGAATGAGGGCAGTATAATCAGTTAGTTAAATAGATCCTTTATTATGAAATTTTTCTACTTTTGCATAAGGTCAAACACTAACTTAGAATATTTAATATTTGAAGGAATCTTCACATTAAACACTAAGTTTATTTTCAAAGCTACTGTATCAGTGGAAGACACTTGGTAACAAGTCTTTAGTCACTGCTGAAGCATTAAGAAATCTTAAACTTCTCCAAAGTTTCTTATAATTTACGAAGTTTCCCTTCAGAAATGGAAATGCCTTAAGACAGAGCGCAAAACCTTAACCAAAGATGAAGAATAATTTTTCATAACTATTACATATGCAATAAGTATATGTATCCGGTATTATTTTGTCTAGCTTTTATTAAGAGAGACTGAAAATAACTCCAGGGAAAATCAATGGGAAATCAAACAACAGAAAACTAAGATAACACATGTCTGCAGGTCAACCTCTCTGTCTTGCTGGCATGGCTATCCCTCTTTCCTTTGAATTTCTGATGGTAGAAAATTCTAAGGGGAATGTATACCTAATGTGTAAGAAGGAAGTGACGGGAATGTTACTTTGAGCTGTCAGAAGACAAAACAATGTAATGATAAATATTTCTTCCTTTTCATTGTTTCAGGTTTGTAGCCATACAGCTTGTGCCTAGAAATACTAACAAGTGTAAAAATTACAATTCAAGACAGAAAATGGATGACTAAAGAACCGTATGTATTTACCATGCAAGAGGGTTTGAAGTTTAAAAAAATCTTGCGCATATTTATGTAAATGCACCCTACATATTACATACATGTTTATATGCACATATATATGCACACATGTGTGCATATTTACTTTAAAACTCTCATTACACAGTAAGCTTCATCCTGTGACCCTTAAATGATAGCGACTCATGGGAGTCTTTCATTGCAGGCTGCTTCTTTCTGTGGAGTGGATAAAGTCAAATACGTATATCTTAATAAGTGCAAAGATCGTATACTCAGATCAGTAACTGCAGACCAATACTGCAGATCAATAACTGCAGTACTGGCGTCCCAGATCTCACAGACACCTTGACAGGCAGGCAGTTTGCTCTTGAGAAACTTCAGAACCTCACCTGAACTCCTCAGTAAGAAAAGCAGGTCCCCAGGAAAACAGCTAGGAGGGAATAGTTACCAGAGGCTACAACTCTCCTTGAATCAACACGCTTGCAGGTTTACTTTCCTCTTGCATCTGCTTTCAGGACTGAAACACTACATAAACCTTAGAGACGCTGACTGGTCTTAAAAATAAGAGCTGTGCAAGTCTTCAAAAATCATCAGGATACACGTTCTCTGCTAGGACCAGAAAGATGGGCGGAACACTACAAGTGTGCTTTTCTCAGAGCAACAATGGAAAAGAAATGGCTTTCAGTAGCAATGTATCAACGAATTAGTTAAGACGCATGCCTGTTAAGTCTGTCTCCTGTGGCATGCCTTTTCTCTGTATGCTAAACCCATCCAGATGAATAAATTGCATGTACTTTGGAAGAAACTTCTCAGACAAAAGACTGTTGGCAACCCAGGCTTTCATGTTATGAATACCCTATGACAGACTGGGTCACTGCAAGTTTCCACCTCATTCTCTAATCATACCATAGCCCAGTTTGCAGCCCACAACTAGGACTTGTTTCTTCCTAGAGAGCAGTGATGCTGACGAAATCACTTCAGATCAAGTGAAACTAAATGGAAGGCTAAATAAGAGCTCACCCTTCACCTGCATTAATGTCTTGTAGCCAGCCTCTGTGAGTCTGCTAATGCAAACCTGTTTCATGCAGAACATGAATCCAGATGAGACTAAATTCTGGAAAACATGAAGAGTCAAAATGAATTTTTGCACTTTTAAAACTACACAAATTTCTCATTTTTGCACATTTTCTGACTGGAAAAAGAGACACCTGTGGCTCCATCCAGGAACCAGAGTGCAGCTTCTATTTTAAACACAACTGAAGTCTGCTCAAAACATGGCTGATGCTTGCAACAAAGAGCACATTTGTGTGCAAGTGTCATTGTTGAGGAGGGTTAAATTGTCGTATCCAGTGTTTCCTATCCCTTCATTAGTTTTTACTGTATATGTAATGAATGCACAGCCTGTCTTCAGAGTGAATAATAAAAAGGGGTTAGATGCTGCTTAAATACAGTCAACTTGCAAATTCAGAAAGCAGAGAAGGAAAACACCAAGACAAAAAAAAAAGTGAAGGGGGAGAAACGATGCAGTTCCTTGAGTCATCTCTTTCTAAAGCCCAGTGATAAAGCAAATGTTAGAAAAAGTGGTTTGGGGGTTGTTTTTCTGTTTTAAATCAGTGTAGGGTTTATCACAGCCATGCTTGGATGTGACCTGCTAGCCCTCCCTTAGTCCCTGGCTCAATTTAGTGGTGCTGGAAACCAACAAGGCCAATTGCTTAGACCCCAGATTACCAAAGACATAAAAGAAATGCCTCAAAAGGAGAGCACTGCAGATAGCACAAGCGGTGAGCAGAAGCAGATGAAAGCTGGTTTATCCCCTCTAGGAATAGGGAAGGAACTGGCCAGGCATAACACACGTTGGTGAGACTGCCTCACAAAGATAACACTGGCTGTGCTCTCTCCGGAGGAAAACAAAACAAACCAAAGAAACAAGCCAATGCACTTCCTGGACACATCCTCTGTCCTCTACCTCTCAGATGATTAGAGTCAGCTGGAAAAGTAATTTCAGAAGAAATTAAGGAGACAGCTTTAACTTTAGTTCCTTCATAAACTTCACAGGGACCACAAGCAATTTGAAATACATGAACTTTAGGGTAAAATGTCTGGTTAGTTCCCACCTTGCCATTGCCTCCTAACGCTTGCAGCTTTCCACTACCATTACTTAAATAAAAAAAAAGTCATAATGTAGGAGCGCAGTTTCTGCTCCTCTGAGTGTTGTGAAAACCTAGTGGACATCTATTAGTCATCCCAACACACAAACATATGCTGCAAATTTTAAAACACTGTGTAATTAAAAAGACTACTTTAAAATGCTCACATATGGTGCTGCAGATTTTCAACTGTTTGGTTTTAAACAGCCTCCCAGTATTACATTTTTCTCTTCTTCCTTTAAAAGATGCACCCCTACAGAGGCATACAATTCTCTGCACAGCCTTCAGATCTCTGCTTGCAGATGAAAGCCTGGAACTATAAACTTTATTATGTTCAAAGAAAAAAAAAAAAACAAAACCCAAACCAAAATATCACATAGAGCCAAATCTGTTACTTGAGTATTTCAGGATAATAACAACAATGTTTCAGCATCAAAAGAAAGCATCTAAAAATTTACTATTTCCTAACTGCCCCAAATGTTAGCACCCATGTAGCTATACTTCAGTCACAACATGTGTGATTTTTCTGAGCTATCGAGTACTGTATTTTTTTCCTCACAATTACAACTGTTTTGTTGTTTTCAAACCCTACAAATCTTTAAGGGGAGATGAGTCATTCCATTTTATTTTTTTTTTTTTTAATTTGGAAAGCTCCTTTAGAACACAACTAGTATTTTTATGTTTCAGAAGAGTTCAAAAGAAACCAATGTCCTTAACAATTAAATAAACTGGAATATGAAATTACATTATGGTTCTGTTGAAGGAACTCTGACATCCTTTTCTCATCTCTCTAGTTTCTTAATGACACTTGAATGAAGCTTAGAGATAGGACTACTTCTATTTAACTAAAACTAACATTGCTTGAAAGGGAATTTGATTAAGGAAAGTCTTATGACTGGGACTACAGTGAACTGGGTCTTATTGCCTCCCTAACTCACCTAGGATGCGTAATTTTTTCTTTTCTCTCCATTTTCCAATCTGTAAGCCTGGGGATTAATAAGAAGGAAGTAAAAACATACTGTCCTCTGCCACAAAGCCTCTGAATGCTAAAAATACTCTTTTAAATGATAAAGCCACAGACATTTCAGATAACAGGGGTCAGAATGGACTGTAGATACATCAATTTCCACATCCAACTACTTACATATGCATTAACATACTAACATTTAAATCAATGTTAGCAACAAGCATAGTGCAAGGTGGAGTTCAATTCAATGTAAGTCCAAAGTCATTGTAACAATTTTAAAGAAGCTTCTCTCATTTCTAGCAGAGACCATGTTCTGTGCTGCAACCTGGACTATGCGTATCACCCAAAGGCAACTTCTTTCCTCTGCAAAGAATTTTTCTTCATTATGAATATTTTTTTTAATTGGAAAGGCACATGACATTTTCCACAACCTGGGATATAAAAACAACTGGCTTTCTAGTCTCATTTTAATGGATAGATTGAAATGCCCTGAATATAGTGCTTTATTTACAATGACACCATTAAACACTGCAACAAAATACAGATAGATTAAATGCAGTAAGATATATCAATTTTACTGTAACATAAAAAATCCTCTAATTAGAAAGTAAGCTCCACTAAAATAGACAGCAAACTACTCTACTGAAGTCACCTATCAAGGAGGTCCAAATCCCTGCCTTTTTTATTTTTCATTATAAAATGGAAGATACAGTGGAGACTTAATAAACATCATAAACAATCCTAAGTTTTTAAAATAAGTAGAGACTTAATTTATATATATATAGTCTTAATGAAGGAGGTAAAATAGTCTGGAGCGTTAAACCCAATAATTAAAACTACTCCAGTACTGAAAATGGTCATTATACAGAAAATGCGTTCTGCTGTCCTTGCTGTATACAACCTCAAATCTTAATTCAGATGTGAAAACGGTGCTTTTGGCAGGAACCTAAACTTTGCCCCATACGAAATTGGACCATCAAAGTTTGGGTTTCAACTCTGGAAATCTTACCATCTGTTTAACCATACTAATCTATCGTACTTTAAAATAGCATTTCACTGTACAGTAAGGTTTAGTCAGTCTACTGAAACCTTCATAATACTGAATGATGGTACAGGCAAAATACTTACATTGGCAAGTCATCAAAATTATATTATGTAACTTTATTATATTCATTCACTCACTCAAAACCTATGTCTGAGTGTATACAATGCATCTTTGCCACTAATTCAGATGAAAAGGCCTGTTTCATTTAGAGAAAATGTCACATGAGCAATTCTGAGCTTCATGTAGTAACAATTACAACAGAAATGCATTGAAATTTTAAACTCAACAGCCTTTACACTTATTCTTAAAGGTCACCTTCACAAAAAATAGCACAATGGACTTGGTTCAATCTATATCATTTTTCTGTTAAGACTCTGAATTGATTCCATAATCATATAAAAACAAGCTCAATACACAATTAGAGCTAACTGTTGCCCTTGCCACTGAAATGCACAAAGCAATTTGTGAAGGAGAAGAAAAAAATAATTTTTCTTTTCTGAGGTTCACTGCTTAAACAGGTATTTTCCATAGTAAGTGACATTTCTCAGCATAATTCTGAGAACTAATCAGATGTGTTTCAAGAATATGTCGAACCATTGCCCCAGGCAGTGTTCTGAAAATTAAACTTACATTGCATTCAATTCAAAAGAAATGAATTACTTTTTTCTAATGAACGCTTTTCTCTATATTAAAAATGAGCATATTTGCCATTTAATATAAATATGCTTTCAATTACAATCAGCTTTACTGTCTTGAATGTCTTCAATGTGATAACTGGTAACTAATTCTAATGTTCTACGTAACAGGCGAGCAACAAACATATTTCTGATATTGTTGCATTAAAAAAATGGTCTTTTGGTAGACAATTTGCCTGAACTAATTTTCATATGAATGTGCATCTTTCCTGCAACTTTCACTCTGCACAACTGAAGGACAGTACTAGGAACAAAACCATATATTCTGAGCTCACTAAACAAGCTAGAGACTGCAAGCAGCAATATTTTGGAGCAGAAAAGACAGAGCAACCCAAAAAGATTCTTAACTTTCCCCTTAGAAATTGACATGGTTGTAACTGCAGTGAAAGGCACCCCTGAATTATCTGAACAGAATCAGAGCGATCCCTCTGCCATCTCCCATCACCATAAAGTAAGCTAAAGAAACATGGTCTAAATAAATAAAGCAGATACAAAATTGTTCAGAAAACAATACTGAGAACAGTTGTCAATAGTAACTATCGCAAGAGAAGGATATTTTGAGTGTAATCCCCATCAATCTCATGTGCTATTACTCCCAACACCTAGATGATTGACTGTGGTTATTAAACTCGCAGCTTGCATGAGTGCAAGCACAACAAAAATAGAGTCAGAATCTAATATAGTGTGGGGAGAATTTGCCAGGTACAAAAGGTATTTCACACACATGTGCCCCCCCTCAGTTCCTGCCTACCCCATTCCAGACTAATGTATTGATTCCTCCAATATACCTGGTTTCTAAGCTGTTTGATTTTTTTGTTTGTCTTTAAAGAAAATAAAAGAGAGAGTTTGTTGCCCAGAGTGTGTTACTCCCAACAGCATCTTCTCTTGCTCACTTTTTCAGGGGCTCTAAAGCATAGGTTCATACTATTTTCAAAGAAAAAAGAGAATGGAGAAAAGAAAGGCAAGATGGTTGCTAAGATGTATCTTCCCACTTTTGCATGTCAGGCCCACACTCCCTACCCACAAGGTGGTGTTGTAATAGAATCATAGAATGGTTTGGGTTGGAAAGGACCTCAAGATCATCTAGACCCAACCCTCCTGCCATGAGCAGGGTCACCTCATACAAGACCATGTTGCCCAAGGTCCTGTCCGACCTGGCCTTGAACACGACTGGAGGAATTTTTATGCCAATATCCAACATTTACCCACAGAAGCAGCCAATTAATTCCCAAACACAGACTTTACGCAGTCACCCTCACCAAAGACCTAGACTCAAGGCTTCTGCCCAGCTGCTTTTGAACATGTGAAGTGCTTAAGAAGTTAAGGTAGTTCTCAACTCACCAAAGATAATGCTCATTACATGATGTGGAATTCCATCAACTGAAAGTCAATCTTTCACATTAATGTGCTTTTAAAAAAAAAGTAAAGATTGTTCTCTTGTTTTGCAAGAAACTTGAAAATCTTTTCCCACGACTGCTCAGGAAGCCCAGCCAAGGCTTCTGAGGAGCATGGTATTACATTGAAAGATTCAGCTTTTAGAATCAATGTAAGCACTTTTTTTTTTTTTTTTTTGTTAAAGCCAGTGGCATTTTTACTTTTTAATACGCAATATAAAACTCTCAAAGTATTTTCTCATCTTTACACAAATTGCAAGCTTTAAGACATTTTATCTTCTTTTATAAAGGACAACATGTTAGAGATCATACCAGACATTTCTAACAAATAGACAAGACAGCTTATTACCTTGAGAAGCTAAGTGTAACACACAGTAACTATGTTACCCTACTTGATCTCACTGTTTCAAAAGTAGCAAAATATTCTGAAAAGCCTCTGGCAGGTATGTATCATGCTAAAAATATGAAGGCTCTTAAGTACAGACACAATAAATGGCAAAAGTGAAGCCTGAGCAAAGACTCAGACTAGATATCAAGATGTCTATAGCACATTTATCCTCTAATAACTAAGAGCTTCTATGGTAGTTTAATCTATTCAGAAATACAAAGCAGTCTGATGGCAAACACAGAAGTACCTTTACATTCTCAAAGCGCACAAGCACCAGAGTTATAGGATGGAGCAAATCAAAGGGCTATGCACCACCCCATGCACAGTATCAGCTGGCATCTCCCGTACCATCAGGAGACAAGACAACAGGATAGCTCTTTCACGTTATGGGTAACCCATCTGAGGCCACCCTCCTACTTAGAAAATTATCCCAGTGCCCCCAGCAGCTGGGGAAGATGGGAGGGTGGATAAAATCAACCTGTGCTTTTTCACTCCCTTCATTCTTGATAACCTACTAGACCAAGACTACCACAGGCACTATATATAAAGAGTAGCAACTGCACTAAAAGTAAGGCAACAGTGACTGGCAAAAGCAAAAAGCAAAACCCCAAAATCAGGCCCCTGGGAACTCTTCATTACCTGTGCAGATGTCTTTAAAAAAAAAAAAAAAAAAAAGAAAAAAGTGAAAACCATTTGTTTTAAAGAACTTTTATGCATATTGCCATCCTTGCCAACAGAAATTAAGTAAAGTTTTATGCTATTCTAAATATTCCATAGTGTGGCCTCCAACTGCTCTCCTGTTTACAAGAGAAATGCTTAGTGTTAGACTGGGTAGCTAATAAAAGTAAACTGTGAAAACTGCACACAAGCAAAACTGAATAAGAATTGCTGAAAATGGTATTTAAAAATCTCAGAAAGTAAATCAATGCATACCAAATAAAGAGTGAGTTTAGCGATTTTACATGTCTTTCCTCTCTTGGATTTCTAGACAGCATTCTACAGCAAACTCTTTGAGTTCAGTATACATCACTTCTTAGTATCTAGAACTAATATAACATGTTGCTTCAGATATATCTCAATTCCTATTTCTTTCAAGGACAGCACACACTTTTTCACCAGAGGACTGCAAAAAACACACCTTGACCGCCGACCAGCTAACCCATGCTTTCACAAACTGCAAATCAATGAACTCCCTATGCCTGCCTGATCAACAGCAACATTTTGGGGCCACCACACTCTCCTGACATCAGAAGGCAACTGGAAAAATCTAAACATTTAGGGATGAAAGGTTTCCTGCACTAAGCACTATGTCTTGTTTCTTTTGCTTTCCTATGTTCCTCTTCCTTGTGTCCTATTCTCTCTTCAGCTATCTTTGTGGAAGGTACGACTGAGTAAAAGAGAGCTGCACAATACTTCATTTTCAGTAGCAGTAGACGGCCTTGTCTGAATTTCACACAGTCAAAGGCTAAATGAGGTTAGAAGGGGCCTCACAAAGTCATCCAAGCCAAAGCAGGGTCAGCTATAAAAATATACTAGCTTGCTCATCTGTGTCTTGAAAACCCTCATGGATGGAGACTACCTAACTTTTCTCAGAGCAACCTGATCCACTGCCTGGATGTTCACGTGACAGAATTTTCCTGAACTGTGTAAATGATACTGGATTTATTATTTGTGATGACAGTTGTATGATAACAGCTACTTTTCTGGGACAAGAAAGTGAATCCCTAAGCTTTCCATACAGAAATTCTTTGAAATGACTTATTTTAGTTGGTTTCAAACAGTATTTCCTTTAACCTTTGGTATTTAAGCTGCTCATCTTCTGGTAACTAAAAATAATATTTTGTTTTCTTGTTGAAAAAAACTAATCAGTTATCACTATCACAGGAGGATAGTGCTGAGGTGAGTATCTCCCGAGAGGACGCC
>NW_009913722.1:37386-63328 GCF_000696875.1 Nestor notabilis | reverse complement strand
GGGGTGGGGGTGGTGGTGGGGATGGAAATTAATGTTTTTCAGGATTAAATTCAGGAGAAACCCTTGTGATATTTTGAGTAGTTCAGCAAGTCTGAATACACAGAAGACATTGAGCTCTCCTCCTCCCTTCTCTCGATTTTTCAGTATCTTTCACTCTTTTCCCTGTGCTGAAGGATGCTTTAAAAAAGGAGGAGGAAATAGAGATTGTTAGCAAAAAGGAATAATGGAGTCACTCCTGGAGAGGAGAGGAATGGCTTAATAGTAAGAAGGCAAGACCAAGAAATCCTGACAGATAAAAATCAGCAACTTAATTATTTATATAGAGACTAAACAAATTAAACACTTAAATATCCCAAGATATTGGCATTTGTGAACCTTAACATTTCATGCCTTAAAATTCATTCTCACTGTTATTTTTAACTATTTTAACCACTGTTTTGTCTTCTAATCATTTAAAACTCTGTTCCATTCCAGGCTACTGCACAAGGCTGTCGCTCAGGGTAAAAGAGCTCTGACTTATGCACTTGCACAGAGATTTGCTTCTCTAAATAAGATCAACGAGAAGGATGCAGAGAAACGGGTAGGACGCTAACTTGCCAAGACAGGGGCATTTTCTATCACATACAAACATCTTTCACACCACAGGCAAGAACCAAGCATCCTTTTGGACAGGGTGTGTCTACTGCCCTTACAAAGACAGGAAAACAGGAACAGGGAGGAAATGCTCTGCAAATTTTTGCCTGTAACAATGATTTTCTCCCATTCTTCTCTTCTCAGACTGCGTTACATCTTGCTGCAGAAAAGAACCAGCATCTGATGGTGAGTGACCTGATATCCCTAGGAGCTAATGTCAATGAACAGGACAGTTTTGGGAAAACTCCACTCCATCTGTGTGCAGAGAATGGATATTTGAGAGTTTTAGAGGTAAGTTGGTCATTTATGTTGGACGAAGACATGTGAAACAATAGAGCAAAGACAACAAATGTATGTTCTTCATTTAAAAAATATACGAGGGTTTTCTGTGCCTGAAAACTAGCTTTGGGCTGATGTGGTTAAAGTAAGATGGAGTTGGAGGAAGGGGTATTTTAGCACTGTCAAAGATGAGGACTTATCTCAATCTTCTTTGTTTCAGGTTTTTAAAAATTGCAAAAGCAATGGGGTATGTGTGGAAGTGAATCTGACTGACCATTATGGTAAGAGGAAAAGCTAAACTGCATAGTTGATTAGCGTAGACTCCACAAGTTTCAGACTACAGATTTTTACTAGGCCAGAGAACGTTCAGTTTCATGTTTAAAACTGAAAAGTTTAGGAGGAGAGTCAATCAGTCTTCATAGAGCTCTTCTCCCTTATGATTAGCCAAGTGTGGGACAGTTTACTCTGGTGATGAGCTCAAGCACTGGATGTTTTGACTTTTCTGTGGTCTGTTCTGTTCAGGTTTAACACCGCTGCACTGTGCTGCTCTTGCCCACACTGTCTTAGTAACAGAATCTCAACAGACTGATACCAATACTGACATGGGAAGGTTTATCAGACTACGCAAAGATCAAATTCTTGAAGGAATTAACTGCTTATTACAGATGGGAGGACAAGCTGAGTTACAGGTGAGGACCAGCAGCAGGCTGTTTGCTGTGGCCTTAAGTTCCCTTATTCTTTAGCAATCACAGGTTTTGCTGTCATTTGCAGGTACTAAATTCATGTCAAATTACCACTACCTATCTAAAAATTGAGGAGAATACAGAACTTGTGCGTTTACTTCAGACCCATAAACCTAACGGACAGAACATTCTTCAAGAGGTAACTATAGCTACTTTTACACAGGCTCTAGCATTTGTTTCCAAGAATCTAAATGCAGTAATGTAAGCTGTACATCTTGTAAACACACTAGATGACGCTTCCAGCCTTGCCTTGTCTTGCATAGGGCAGGAAATCCCCTGGGAATTCCTGGGGAAAAAGCACTGTATGAGCTCTTACTACACTTAGAATCATAGAATGGTCATCCTCATGGCCCTCCTCTGGACTTGCTTCAGCAGTTCCATGTCCTTTTTATGTTGAGGACACCAGAACTGTACACAATACTCCAAGTGAGGTCTCACAAATGCAGAGTAGAGGGGCACAAGGGACTACTATATTTGCTATAGTTTAGAGCAGTCTAGTTGCATGCAGGTGCTGCCAGCATACTGCTCACACCTGTCCCCATTCCAAACTCCTCCTACCAATAGTGCCTTCATTTCCAACATTTTACAGCACACCAAACCAGATAGAGATATCTCGGAAGCAATACCAGGGAAATTCTTCCCATGCTAATAATGTAATGCTACAGCCCAAGTATTGGCACTATATTCAATTAACTTCAGTAGCTTCTTAAAGGAAAGAGCTCATTTTCTCTGTTCCTTGGCACACACATTCAACACCAAAACTACCCAAACCCTGCATTACAGGGCCAAAAGACAACCAGATTATCCAATGGGTATCAGCATTTCTTGCTAAAGTTTTGGTGCAGGAAGCAAAACACTAGCACTGAAAAGCAGAAGTTTGAGAGCTTAACAGAGGACTAAGTTTCAAGGGTTAAATTTTGGTCTATTGAAGCAATGCAGTATCTGCCATAGATTCTGGTATTCTTGTCCAAGATTAAGCAAATATGTAGTGCTTAAAAGCTGCAGCCCTTCAACTTCTTCTGGGTCTTTTTTCATTCTGTCAGATTAGGGTTCTGATCAGTATATGTATACAGAAACCAATAGTATAATAAGATTTCATTTAGAAATACAGACTTAAAGCTACATTTCAAGTCTTTTAGGAACCAATCTTTTTAACAGTTATGTTCTGTAGGGATAAAACACAGTACAAACAAATAATTGCAATCCAGCTCATTACTGACTAGACTGTTAAGGTACCACACTCTCCAACCTTATTTATGGCAAGGGGAAGAAACTAGGCTTCGCATGTCAAAATCAATACAAGTGCTTAACACAAAACCTACACCACTGTTAATGCTTTAAGTTTACTGTTCTGGTTTCCTCATTTGTATAGAGTTACAGTTTGATGGATGCTCAAAGAAGAATGCCTAGTCCCGCATCAACAGATAACTTTTCTGAGCTTTTTTCCATGCCGTCTTCGGACCTCTGACATCATTCTTAAAGGTATTTCATGGTAGGAAATTGATTTTATCTAGTTAACATCTTTGCAACTCAATAGTTGTAATATAGTAGCTAGCCCCACCACCTTCCCTGAATTGCTATATAACAATCATATGGAACTGATGGGAAAGATGCCCAGTGACTTATACTTCAGATTAACTCCAGCATGCTGGTCAGAATATCTTTTGCTTGCAGAACTCTTTACTCATCCAAAACCAAGTAGAAAATAGGACAATAAATATGTGGCATTAGAAGAAACACAGCATATAGATTGAGCTGAATATTTGTTGGTTTATTGCCTTCCAGGGAAATGCTGCTAAGGCTCATTATCTGCACCTCATGGTCCGAGTGCTCCAACTGTTGCTGAAGTACAGACAGAGAACAGACATTAAAATTCTTCATATGTATTATAGCTTGAATTGATTGTTGCATATATATCTCTTCAGTACTGAAAATTAAAGACTAAACCAATAAATGGGGAAAACCCTCGAGCCAGGTTTCAACAGTATTAGGCATTCAGTGTTAGATGCTCCAGTAAATGAATAGGTTGTAATTTTGTCACAAAGCTGAGAGCTGTACTTCTCTTTTGAAGTCTATTATTTGAGTTATAGGTGTTATACATTCTGAAGCTCTAACAAATTGTTAATGCAGGTGCCTAGCTCAAAAAAAAAAAACCAAAAAACAACTTGAATGGTTTGAGCCTAACCTTAAGGGTACCAGTGTAAGATTAGTCTCTACAGTCCACACTTAATGTTCAGATATGTTGGAAATCTCAGGCACTATGTAATTCTAAATGAGCTATGGAAACTCAGAATCTGATGGGCTAGCTTTAATACTTCCTGCAGACTGGCTCAGTTTGTCACCCTTTAAGGCAAATTTATTGGGAAACAAAAAAAGTCCCTCCAAAATAAAACATACCCACATGCTGTAACTGAGCATATTTATTTCAACAAGAATTGAGCTCTTTATTCATGCAATCAGAATTTGCCACCAATAATGGATTGTAGGTGAGGTCTGGGACAGAAAGTGTTTTGAATCAATTCCTTTCACTCTGGGTGATCTAACAGACAAATATACTTTGATAAAATTTAAGTATGTAAGAACAGTTTACAATGCTATTTTTCATACTAAGCAATATTGCAAGTTAAAAGGATAACAAGGAGCTAAAATTATTCTGTGCTGCCAGATATCCAAGTATTCAGTTGAATTCCTATAAATTAGACAACAGTTGTCAAAAAAACCAAAACCTCCCAGACTTCGTATCATTTTATTTTAACTTCTGATTGTGAATTAGCTGGTTTCTATGAAACTTCCCTGTTTGCTACATATGGAGCAATCTACATTTACATGACCTACAACATGACTGATCCAGCAATCAGCTCACATATGTACCTTCTGTTCAAGAAAAGGGGAGATATTTCAGGTGTAGCTGATGCAGGATCCAGTATTAAGTACTCAGCATGTTTGGGGAATATTTTTATAATGAACCCTTTGCATTTTGTTCTTGTAAAAAAGGTTACTTTCCTGTTATTGGATATCCAGAAGTGTTAAGCTCCAAGAGCTATGTTGTATAACATAAATTAACTTTTACCGAAATATGACAGCATTTTAGTTAATTGCATTGGGATTTGGGTCATATCCTGTGTTTCTTATGCCCTGAACAGCTAAATGTTACTCTTCTCTCTAGTATTTTCTCTAGTCAGAACGAGACATGGTATTTTAAAATTTTTGAAGTATTTTATAAAATAAATAATAAATTGTTATTCACATGATGAATTACAGAACACCACAGAATATTCAACCACCCCCTTCCATAGGCGCCCCCACGTTGTAGTAACATGAATTTTTCTTTTATTCACTTTTTGTCCCAGGTTTTACTTGGAAATAAAAACTTCTTTCTAATGATTTTTTTTCTGTTCCCCCCACCCCCTTCACCACTCATTCTTGCTTCATGTTTGCGTTTGAACACACATCTGTGCTTACAGAACTTTTTATGTATTTGAAGAGAATTAATGACAATATTCTAAGTTACTCAGCTTCCATTCATGCGGTTTAAGGATCAGATCCAACACCCATTGAAATTAAAGACTCCTTATTTACGGTGAAAACTGACCAAGAAATTCTGCATCAACTACAGAACCAAGAATGAAGCAGTGTGGTGAACAAGTAGAAAAGTGTATCAATAAACATTCTTAGTGAAGAAACGAATTTGCTTACAGGATATCGCAAAGTGTAGAAAACTATCATATAAGAATAAAATATTAGTCAAGTTCTTTTAGTCACATGGAAGCCATCATATGAAAGGACAGGAATCTTCAGCTATTAGTATGTATCATTTATTCAATATACTCAAAGCTGAACTAGCTTGTAAAGTATATTCTACAACAGTTATACATTAATCGCATTGACATTAGTAGGTACGCTTTACATCGTTTCATTGTTCCTTCCTGTCAATAAATGTATTATTTCATGCAGTATGTAACTTATTGATTTTTATGTACTAGTAATAGCCATCCTACACTCACAACAGAAGCAACTATCATGAAAAAGAGCAAATTAAGCAGACTTTAAAAGCTGACCAGTACAAAAGGGTATTCTGTTGTTGTTTTGTTTTGTAAGAGTACAGAGGTGCCTGTGTAGAAGCACCAGCTTTACCACAGAAAGTTGGGGCAAACGGTGCTTTTTCCAATGAAAAATATAAAACCCTCCTTATTTTCAAGGGTAGCACTGAAATTAACTCTCACCTTTATGTACAGTACTAGATAGGCCTAGTGATGTTGATAGTTCAGATGAAAGGCTGTTGCTTCACTTATCATGAAGGGGAAATCTCCTCTGGCAAAGCAGCTCCTTAAGCTTGGCCTGTTGCTAATTCAGGACTGTCTTGAAGAAATCAACAGCATTTACTGAAGCATTAGCTTTACTTCCTTCAGTCACACACACATTCTGCAAGTCTGCCCACACATCTCTTTAGACAGTCCCAGCTTAAAACTTCTCAGCTAGCAGTGGTAACAGGATCTTAGCAGAAGATTTCATGATGTTCAGAATTAACTCAATAGCTTCACCCACAGCAGTCTTTAAACTGAAGTTTTGAATATGTACACGTGAACACCAGCCTACTGTTCTGCAAATACCTCCTTGTTCCCATGAAATCCTCTTTCACATTAATTACAGAAATGGGCTTGCATGTTCAGTCCTGGTGCCAACAAGATTTCAGGTCACTGAAGTCCAAGGAGAGACTTCCTGACCTCAGGTGCTTTATTCACACAGGCTCTAGCCCTGGGCCCTTTTTGAACACAGCAATCACTGCAGCATAAGGTTCAAGGTGTACAGCTGGACTGTGGCATGCATGGGACACAAGTGCTGTGCTTCAGATACTTCAACACCAGTTATGGTGGCCAGGCTACTAATTGTGGTATAACTCCTCCAGCTAATTCATTCTAAACCAGATCACATGTGCTCCCCACAAGCTATAGTCATGCCTTTGAACTGTGGCACAAGCCATACTTTGAGAAGCTGCTTGCTTTCTTCACCTTCCTTCTTGCCCCATATTACAAAATGAATGCCATTCACTGGATTACGTGGTTACTCAGGTTCCCTGCTCCTTTGAAGATACATGAGCATTGGCATGCCTAATTATTTTTGAAAACACTGTGAAAGCGTTGCCACTGAATTAATAGCAATTCAGCAAAGAAAGATAAAAATAAACAGTTAGATCAGATTCAGCACTTCCAGCAGTTCTGAGGGATGCTCCTGATCAGGCAAGAGGAAACTCATGAAATACCTGTTACAGATTTGTAATGGCTTGAAGAAGGCCCTGACAAGGATGAAGGCTTTATTTTCCTAGCAGTGCTCTCTGATGGACACTGCACGTATCTACTATAAGTGATAGTCACAAGGCCACAGACCCTGTACATTAAGTGAATGACTGAGCAACTGTGGTCTTCAGATGGATGGACAGAATCCTGTGGTATTTGTGCCAGTTTCCTAGGCTTTCCACTCAAAATTGGGTGAAAAGAAGTACCTGAGCCAGAGTCCTAAAAGCTGAAGTTACGCAGCAGATGAGCTACAAGTTACAGCAAGGGGATGAACAAATATATCTGTTAAAACAGCTTGAGGCAAGGGAACAAAACCTTTATCCTCGGTGTTACCTCACTGGGACTTTGGCTGAATATTAGATCTTTCTCCTGCAAAATCAACATCTTAAGGTTCCAGAAGGAAACACGGCATTGTCACAGATGCTTGGATGCTGCTACTACACAGTCAACAAGTACAGCAAGTCCTGAGAAAAAAGGCTTGCACTGCTAAGTCATGGAGCTCCACTGATCAGCTTTTCTGCTGCACACAGATGTCTTTCCACTAGCTTTCAGAAGTTATCACTAACACAACTACTTAGTATAGTCTACAAAATGCTGTGACAAACAAAAGGACAAGCCTTGCGACCAAGCAGCTCATCTGTAACTATGAAACGTACACAGAATAAATTGCAGGGGTGACAAATGGCATTCCAAGAGATGAAAAGATTACAGAAGACTCTTTATGGATAAGCAAGAACCTGCACAGCAGACACATGGAAGCTCTTCTAGGTGCTATATAAACTGAAAGAATAGAAATAACACAGGAATCAGAGCAGAGAGGTTCTGGCCCAGATATTCAGCAGCACCAAATTCTGCAAGCAGCAAGAAAACCTGTTACAGACCATTAGCTATGGAAGGTCTCTTAAGCAAATCGCTCCCCCGAGAGCTGCTTTCAGTAGCTAACGATGGCAGAAATGCTCCAGCATTCTCCTTTACTACTGCTTGTGCCAAATGGAACAACAGGACCAAAATTCTTTTTGGCAAAAGGGTATGAAAATCTGGAGGGATTCAAAAGCTTTCTGACCCTGGCATCTCAGCCTGGTACCACACCAAGTCTGACCACAGCAGAAAATTCACCTCCTGTTTTGTTTTTACCCTCTAAAATGTGTTCTTGAAATCAAGCCTTGCTGCATATCCACAATTATTGCAGCAAAGACTGCCTAAGGCTGCTGGATTTTTCTTAAACAAGCTATCATCTCCCAGATCCAAAAAAATGTAGCTGAGAAGCATATGAACTGTTTGCTCACTTAAACAGAGAACAATGCCATGATTGTAAGTAAAACACATACAAGAAAATAAATTACATTAAAAAAAAATATCTTTCTAGCACACAAACAAGAAGAATTAAATCTTTTCGATGATGAACCAAGAAAAGAGTCAGTGGGAGGCTGGACACCAAAGAAGACTCTCTCCACAGCCCATCTGAGGATACGGATCAGCAGCTGCCATTCAAGAAAAACCATTGACATTTCCTCTACACCACTCTGCATCCTGTTTCCCATAACTCCACATCTCTCTCCACGTGATGGCAAGCAGGCCGACTTGCAAGTAGAGCTGGAGGAGCCAAGTTTCTGAGCCAAACAAGAGGGAGAGGCTGAGCTCTTGGCTGATTCAGATTCTTTTAGAACAGTCTCACCCATCAAGTTTTATTTTTCCTACTTTCTTTGTGGCTAGAGAAACTTGGAAACCAAATGATTCAATTTAAAACAAGACATGTTTCTGCAGCTGTGCTGAACAGGACAGATGAAATTAAATTTAGAGAAAGGAGTCCCACTAACTGAAAAATTGGGTGTCTCAAGCACTTTGAAGAGGCATCAGAGGCAAGAAAAGGAAAGAGGAAACAATAATGGCTTGCACTCAGCCTGGACAGCAGAACTCTCAAGCTGTAGCAATCACTATGACCCAGACTGTCCCAGCCACATATGAAAAAAGCTAGGACCAGCAGTTCAATGTTGCTGCACACTTCATCAGTCTGTTTACCCAGAAGTTTCATGTGTCCTGAAGATAAGCATGCTATGCAGCTGAGCATCCGGAGGCTGCAGGATCAGCCCTAAAGAATTCTCTTCTGTCCTGAGACAGTCTCAGTGGGCTGGAGTTCAAGGCTCCCCTACTTGCCCTACTTACTTACATCCATGAGGAGCTGGTCACATGACACCTGTGCCCAAAGTACTGTGCTGTCATTTTCCTGACTTTTTTTCCTCCATCTCCCATTCCATGTGGTTTCTAGGAGGAGAAAGGAGTTTAAACTGAGATTACCAGGAAATGTTTTTCCTGAAGACAGACACTGGGGGAAGGGAGTTCTTGTTGAGCTTTCTGCAATCCCCAGGAAATTATGCCTATTCCTTCTTCCCTGGGTTTCCATGTTATAATTTATTTGGCATCTGCTTTGAAGCCACTTCACATTTAATTGAGTTTCCCAGTTTTGGGGTTCACTTAGCTTTGCAGCAAGAGTTTAGGCTCCAGTGGATAAAACCTCACTTTTCAGGTATGAAAACCCAAGATGTTAACCAGTCGAGATTAAGAAGGCTCAAGGCACTGCTCTGCTCCATGCTTGGCCATAATTCACTGCTACACCCATGAGAAGCCTGTCTGGGTGAGTCCCAGCTCTTGTTTAACTCTGTTTGTTATCTCTATCTATCATCGCTAGCCAAATAAGTTTACAGAAGTCTTATTTCTTGATATATAGCAAGATCTCCAAACACAAATACTGAAATGTGTGTGGTATGATAAGTACATACAGAAATCATAACACTGAGTAACCAGAGGGTTGCTGCGTAACCCAGAATAAATACTTCAGGTGTAAAGGATGCAGCATGAATTAATTAAAAAAAAAAAAAAAAAAAAAAAAAAAAAAAAAAAAAAAAAAAAAAAAAAGGGGGTTTTAAATATTAAGATTGGTTTGGTTTTGCTTGGTTTTAAATAAACCCCTCTGCATCTCTGCTGCTGATGAGTAACCAGTTTTTGAATACTTCACAATTACTTCTAGAAAGGTATTTGCAGCTAATTGGTCACTAGCGGCACAAAACACACAATAATCTGCCTTCAAAGGTCTACACAAAGGCCAAAAAATATTTCCATCCTCACAAACCCTGACACTTAACAAAGCATTTTAGAGCTCACAAAGTAGAGCCCCCTTAAAACTTCAGTTTTCATTTTTTTCACTAGCCTCTTGCACATCTTTCTGCTCCTTTTCTTTAGGGAGCTGGAATAAAAGGTATGCTTACACCTCTACTCAAGCTGTGATGAAATCACATTTCAATTAATCAAGAAATATCTGCCTGCTAGAAAGACTCTAGGATATACCAGTGAACAGAAATTAGACTGCTAGGATTTTAAGTAGTTGGACAGTTTCTGGTTTCATTTTCTAATGCTTCCAGGTGTATGTGTTTTGAGTCCTAGTTAACATGACCTTTCCATTTCACTGGAATTATTAGTCACACACAAAGGCAATCCCTTTCGCGATATTAAAAAAAGATAAGCTTCTGCAGAACCCAGAGGTTTTTCAAGTTCACAGCTGAGTAGAATGCTTGTGAAGCAGGTACACTATCAAAGTCCATCTTGATGACATTTATGAATGTAATAGACGTAATTTCAATACTGGATTTTTATTTTCTATGCTCACTATTTCCAACAAAATACGTGTCTATTTGTCTAGAAAGAAAATTAAAACTCCATCCAGCTGAAACAATGACAATATTGTAAAACAAAATAAAAGTTTGTATTTTAATTCCCTGAAGAAGCAAAAGTCATGCAAATCTGTATTCCCCACATTACCTCCTCTACCAGAATCAGAGCTCAGCTGCAGAGATGCTAATTTATATCCTCCAAGGTTTGAATCTATCCAGCTATAAAACATTTCTATTGCAAAAATAGAACTAAAAAGTCAAAGCAAAAAACCTTAGCAACTTCCAGTCTCTGCATTGTCCCTGGGACATGAAAATACCTGGGCTCTCTTTCACCTCTATTTTCATTTGTTTAAATTATGATTCATCTGGCTTTTCAGGATTATCTCAGGATAAGTAGACTTTAGTTTTTTTGTTTTCCAACACTGCAGCTGAGTCCCAAGTGCCAGAAGCCTTATGCTCATTTGATTCCACAAAAAGAGCAAAATAGATGCGCAGAAAATAGGGATGAATAAAAAGAAATATCTCAAAGAAGGCATGGAAAGAGGAAGGAAAATAAAATGAGATTCTTCCACAAGTTGGATCACTTTCACCACTCCAGTTTAATGGGTAGTGCTTGTTTTGTGAAGATGACAAATACCCCTAACAAAGCTTTGGGTTGTGCTGTCGCATGCTTGTATTTTATGTGGAGAAAGATGCCTTCCTCTTTTGCATGGATTATGTACATTGCAAACAAACAAACCACCCCACTGAAGGAGAAAACCCAAAACACACCCAACAAAACACACACACACACACACACAAATTTCAAGATAACCATAAAACAAAGAAAATCCAAGCACAGCAAAATAAATATACACTGTACATTGCAATTCCCACATCTTCAAGCAGGTCTGCAGGAACTAGTTGTAAGTCTTCTGACTTTTTCTCAGATTGAGGGCCTAAAATTAACCTCTCCCTCCCCTCCCAGCTCAGCCAGCTGTGAAACTGAAAGGGAGCACAATCAGTGCTACAAGTTTGTCATAATATCCTCATCCTGGAGTGAGGTGGAAAGGCTCAAGTTGTAGGTTTTAGAGCACTAAGACCTCTGAGAATTAGTTGTGGGTAATGCTATCAAACCCCATCAGAAGTACCCTGGTGTGCCAGCTGTCACAGCCCAGCCTTTCACTGGAATTCTTTCAAACTGGTTCAGCATTTGCGCAAGTTTCTTTTCAGAAAACCCATAGGATTGTAAAGCAACCATTATCTAAAGGTAACCAGCCTTCTTTAGCAGAGTAATAGGCTACTGTAAACATTATCTGGAGAATAAACTTCATGTGGAAAAGAAATATGTTGGTCAAATATTTGCAGAGGAACACATACCACCCGTGGCTGTGTGAGCACAGCCTTCCCTTTGTTTAGAAACCTTTATTCAGGTTTACAGAGAAATAAGCCCAAAATTTGTCTTGACTGCCTTACTAACTATAATTCTTAAAAACATATTAGTACCTACTTATTCTTATACCATGTAATTAAAATAAGAAATAAATCTCAAACACCAATGCCCAGGAAGAAAAGTAGCTAACAATAACATAGAGCTTGTAAAATGAATCTGGTGTAGCATAGATCAAAACCACCAATGATTAAGTTTACTGTATGTGCATCAGGAATGGTTTTAGAGGTCCCATACCGGAAAAGAACAGCAAGAGACTGCTTTGCTCTCTTCAGGAGCTATTTGAGAAGGTGCAAAACCTCCAATTTCCATCTTCAATATGGTGCTTTTAGAGGCTATTTATCCAATAGGGCTTATTTTTCCATCTTCTTTAGAAGATAAATACAAAAACTGGAGTTTGCTATACTTGGCCTCCCCCTTTTTTTTCTGTCCTTTTGCTGGACTGAAAAGTTAAGACAGGTAATGACTAAAGGGTAAAAATGTCATCCAGCCCTTTGAGAATGACTCAGGCACTTATTCTTGGTCTTTATTACAGTCACAGAATGTATTATGGGGATATTGAACTCCAATCCCTGCCAAGAAAATGTCAGCTTGGCACACACAGAACAACACTGTATATCAGTTCTGTGGAAAAAGGAAGTTGTGCATCTGCCCATGACAGAGAGCAATCACTAACTTAAGATTCAACAGGGACAATGCTATCACAAGCTATTTCCTTATTCTGTACCCATCACCATGGGATGCTGGTTTATGTATCAGTCAGATACATGACTATAAAATACTTCCTATATGAAGGAAAGCTACTAAACTTCCTCTCATATTCTTTGCTTATGAAACCTAACGACTCAGGGAATCTCTGGGGTCATTTCCACAACGCTATGAAAGTTGCATTCCCAAAGTCTGAACTCTACCAGACCCAGAACTGGGAGGCTTGCCCAACCTCATCTTCTCTAGAATTAAAAAACCAAAAAGGAATATTCCAGACTTCCAGTGGATTCCAGAGCCTTACAGCAGTTGGCTGAAATACAGATGCACTACTGGAAAGAAGGAGCTGAACATGAACAATTCACTGCTTTCCCTAAACAACAACATTAGGAGACACACAGAGCAACTGGAATAGGCAGTCATTCTTCTATTATCTCCCTTTTGCCTTCCACCCACTGCTCACAGATACCGATTGGCAGCAAGGCACTAGCTTATGAGGTAAGAGATGTGGATTGAAACCTCTCTGGGAAAGAAAGGAATTGAAAGTACATTTCTGATTTCTGTGTGAGAGTTCCAGCTCCATGGATGCTGGCTGGCAGATGGGTCTGGCTTTATCTGTGATTTAAAAAGAGAAGCAGACAGGCTATAAAGAAGAAGAAGAAATGGCTGCCCTTAATTTGGCAATTACCAGAATTTACTAGGTGTGCTCTGAGACTAGGCACCAAAGCAAAGCCCTGCAGGGACAGGAGAGAATAAGCAGAATCACATCTAGTTCCTGCATTCCAATCTGTTTTAGGCAGGACCTATGCACAGGATTTCTCCAATGGGGGCAATTCCAGGCATGCTCATAGACAGAGATCTCTATGCTTGGGGAATGCAAACTCAAACAAGGAGGTGAGTTTAGGCACTTCCAGCATTATGCAGCCACTGAGTGGGAATGTTTTGGACTGTAATTTAAAGTGCAGGCAAATCATACCTAAGTAATTCATGCTTTAAGAACCCAACTGTTTTACTGAATATTGTATTGCACATTCCCCTATAAAGCACAGCCTTTGGCTGGGGACTCCAGCCATTACTACACATATAAAACAAAATTGTATACCAACTAACCCTTCACTATAAAATCAGATATTTGCCAAAGACGTAGCAACAATTTCTGGCAACCTGTACACTGGCAGTTAAGACACAGTCCTAACTTCTGCAAAAATAGAAATAAATATCTCTTCTCTCTGAACAACCCTCTTTTCACATTTATTTCCAGGCTGAACAGTGACTGCCATTCAAAATATACATGGAAATCACTCATTTATTGTATCCCTAGAAAGTCCACACCAACTACAGCTCTTTGAATTAGTAATCGTGTGAAAAATCTTGAAGAAACGCTTGTGTATTTACTAGGGCCACAGAAGGCACAAGCAGAGGAGAGCAGTGGGAAGCGTCATCCAGAAATGCTCTTGAATATTTGATTACACAAGAAAACAAAAGGCTCTGCTTGATGTATGACACCGCCTTCATGACACACGGAGGTAGGGGGCTGGGAGAGCTGCCTTTTATTACGAGGGCGCAGGTTTCAGCGGTGCCTCCAATGCCCATCAATGGAAGATGCGACATTACCTCCCCTCGCCTACAGCTCGCCACACCGCGGGCTGCGGGCGGCTGGAGGAGCCCGACTGCCCCCTGCTGTGGGCAGAGAGAGCCGGCGGCAGGACAGAGCCCTCCTCTCCTGGTAGAAGGTTCACCAGCAGCTGCGGGTTTTCCCACCGTTTAAAACCCCCACGAAGAACGGAAAAAAGGCGGAGCGCACTCAAAAGCAGGTCCCTGAACTGCATTTTAGGATCTGCCACAGATCTGGAGAAGCAGAGCTATGCATAATCACGTTTTCTGTTGTGAACACCCAAAAGATATCAATTGCTTAACAGTTTTTTTGGGTTATGCTCAACATAAACCATGCAGCCTACCCCAGAAATAAAACCCCGTGTACTCCATACTAGCTGATGGCCCTTTCTGGTAAACATGGATTCACAGGCTTTGAAAAATTATGGCTGCTGTAGGCACCCTGAAAACTTCATATTACAAAGTACAGAAGCCATACATAAACACTTATCTGTGCTGCAACAGTCATATTTCATACGTAAATTCTTTAGATTGGACAGAGTACACCTTCTGTTATATGATCTGTAGGGGAGTACCACAGGCTCAAATACCTTCCATAAATATTTTACAGCACTACATTAGCATGTTTTAACTTTCACTTACCATTAAATATTCAGTGGCTGAAAGGAAAACTCTCCTTATGCATTTGTTACTTACCCACATTTGGCAACTCAAGCTCGTTGGTGTGATAGATAAATGGCCCTCTTCCTCTTCACTTTCTTTACTTTTTCAGGCTTGCATTGTGGCAATGGGGAACTACAACTTCAAAATGATGACAACTGTCAAAGTGGAATTTACTGCAAAAGAAGTGAACAGAATACGTCAATTTGTCCAGCAGGTATTTGTAGATAACTTAGCAGAGATTATTAGCTTCTTTAGAATGCTTCTCAGTCACATACTCCTCAATAAAAATGCAGTCAGATTTTTATTTTGTTTAATGCTACAGGAGATCTTATGTAATAATTTGGCTTGCTGAAATTTCTACTGTAAAAGGTAAGTAAGCTTAAACAACAAGCATAGAGCATTCAATTGTACTGTAATAAGATTCACATATCAGAAGACTTCCTCTCTTCACTGCATAGTAAAACAATAATGAAATGGATGAATATTTTTGTTGAAGCAGGATTCATTTAACTGATTTAAGTGGTTTATGATGGCATAAATAAGCTACAATATTTGAACTAGGAAGATGTTATCTCATCCACCTATATAATACAACTGCATTATATAAGAAAAAATGACAAGCATTTTTATTGTTGTTCAAAGGCTTTTTCTGCCCCGAAGGAAGTATCACACCAGTTCCATGCCCGCCCGGAACTTTTCGTTCAGGAGGAGCAGCCCTGGTACCGCACAGCTGCTTGCCATGCCCAGTGGATTTCTTTAATCCCATGCCTGGCCAAAACGCATGTCTTCCATGTGGCTCAGAGGCAATGCAGCCTGCAGAAGGGCAAGAGACATGCATCTGTCTTGGGAAAGGTCAGGTGTTTCAGGTACAGGAGTGGTCCAGCAAAAGCTTTTCAGCCTTCACGTATTACTTTATTTTGTTCTTTGTATTACTTTACACTTTGTTCTTAATTTTCTTTAGCTCACCTGCACTGCTCTCTTCAGTCTCTCTCTTTAGTATTGACAGCCTTTTGTCCTATGCCTCACTTGCAACTACATAGGTAGGGGGAAGGGGACAGCAGGTCTCCATGTGCCCAGAGTTTCTCCCGGGCTACATCAAGTGTAAGTGTATGGACAACAAAGTTTCTTCTGACCTTGGTCAGATAAGGTGCCGTGCTTAGTGCAGCAAGGTACAGAACAGTATCTGCATGAGACTGCAGGTTCCTAAGCAAATAACTGTTTCTTTCTTCCAGCCCCGTGATGCTCACTGCACATGCCCTCCAGGTTATTGGAGGTCCTTAAATGATGGAAGATACTGTGTCAGACAAGTTCATGATATTTGTCGAGATTCAGCCTCCCGAAATCAGGAAGGACAGTGTTTAACCAAGAAAGGATGGGCTCATTATTGCTCAGAGAAGGTATTTCAATTTTTGCATTAGTTATATCCAAAGACCATGCAGAAAATGCCTTGAAAGCTCAAACTCTTTCTTCAGAAGGCTCATAGATCTTGGCAATCAAGTGTTATTGGCATTTTCACAGGAGGTTTTGCCTCTTCCTTAGCCTGAAACAGGATGGCCAGATTCCCTTCCTCACTTAAGGAACACCTGGACATTACTTGTACTGCTATTTTATCCCTTTTTTTTCCCTTCTGCAGGTGTGTGCTGTCCCCAGAGATTATCAAGGATATGACAAGGTTCTTGGCCTCTGCATTTGTCAAACTGACAGTCTGGAGAGTGTGTGTAATTCTCAGTGCAGAAGACAACAAAGAGATACTCTGCAGGTCACTTGTACAGAGGAAAATGCGCAGCTTGTTATCACTTACAGAAATGGGAGCAAGGTAAAAGCTGCAGTTGTTTCACAATCTACCTATTTCACTAGGCTTTCTAGACTTCTGGTGATCCTTTAACCAAAGAACACCCTCATTCCTTTCTTCTTAGGAAATTACAGAAAACCCCAACAAAAAACAAAAAAAACAAAAACAAAAAAAAAAACACAAAAAAAAACCAAAAAAAAAATCCCAGACACTATTCTATGCATAGCATATGTATGTGATCTTATATTGCAACGGTGTGAAAAATTAATGTAAAAAAAGAAAACTTTGAACTCTTTTTCTATTAGACTGCTGTTTACTTAGAAGAATTAAGAAGAGTTCTACTAAGACCATATTTCTCTTTAAAAGACATCTGCATTTCAGAACAAAGTGAATATACCTATCCAACATTCATCGTGAAAATGAATGGTAAGGGAAAGAATAACAACAGCTATTCTTTATTTCTGTATTATCTGTACATTAAATGGCTTTTATATACAACAAGCCTTTCCATTATATTTATAACACAAACAATAAGAAATCTTGATGCATATAAACTGATAGCATGCAGCAATACAAACTAATTACTCCATGCAAAATTCATCCTTCTCAATCCCAGAACAGTCATCTGAAATCTGTTTATTTTCAATATTACAGGAAAGGACAGATATTAAAAGATTTCCTCCTATTCCCAAAATTATGATAAACAGAGATTTGCCTGGAGTCCTTTCTCAGGTCCTTTGTCCATACTGATATTCTCTTGGGCTTTAGATTTTAATGTGTGTTTACCAAGTGAATTAGAAGTAGCTAAACATTTTTTCTCCCAGGATTCCTGAACAAAGGCATAGTCCAAAAGCACTATTTGCACAACCATGTGAAAGTTTAGTAATAATAATAGGATGTAATAATTTGCTCAGTTTCATTAACTTCAGCCAAGTTAAACCAGCTGCTATTTAAGGAACAGGTTTTGCAACACCAAACAAAACTTAAAGGCTTTGAGTGAGGCCAAATCATTCCAAAGCACTGGCCAAAAATAAGAGGAAAATACTAAAAAATATACCATTTGGAGTTAGATTTTGCAATTGTTACTTGGGGTCTTTGGTGAGCAGATGCTCTATGAACTAGAAGGAAAAGCACATCCCAGCATATTGAAAACCAGAAGTGACCAGTGCTTTTTATACCATTTCAGGAAAAGGATTTTTAGGAGTGTATAATCCTGACCCACAATTATTTCACAACTTCATCATGTTAAATGAGGCTTCATCACATGACAAAAACAGGCCTTCTTCAGCAACAGCTCCAGGTAAGTTCTCCCATAAAGCACCAAAGCATGTATTTAATACAGCTTCTCTAAGGTTTAATTGTGCTTTATCCCATCAATCATCTGCAGCACTGGCTTAAATAGAAAATAATAACAGTTAAATCAAACAGACCTCACCATCTTCAAATTCCTGGAGAAACTATTCACACTGAGCATAGTAAAGTCAAAGATAAAACTTTACCTTTTCTACACTGCAAGTTAGAACCTCTGCAATCACAGCCCAAACCCAGTGATCAGCAAACGGCTTCCCTCTAGCTCCCTGCCTTTACCTGAGGGGCAATGAGGAACAACTGTGTGGGCAAGAGTTGCCTCCACCTGTGTGTGCTACCAAGGAGCAACTACCAAAGTTGAGCTTCCCTCATTTCTTCTCACCTCTCTCCTTTGGCTTAGTAGACGTGATCCACAGTTCAGCTCCATTCTTCAGTTCTAATATACAACATCCTCTCCTTAGCTTTGAGCATGTGAGATCACTTCCTTATTATTCCTCCTTACACTTGCATTCCTCTTGGAAAGCAGGACTTGAGTCCCTATTTAGTGGCTACAGAGAAATCCTCAAATCTATAGCAAGCCAGTGGTATGTTTGCATACTGTCCTGGCAGTAAACCTTATTTTGGAAACAAAATTTGCATGTATAAAGCTTAGTCATAAAAATTAAAAGCAAATGCTATATCCTGCAGTTGTTCTGTAGACAGAATATGATCAGTAATGATCCAAACCTAACAACGTCTGTGCTTTTACAGTTAAGTCTGGCCATGAAGAATGTTCCCAGGTACAAAGCCTGAGACCTTCAAACTCCACATCAAAAATCATATTTACCGGCATCTTAAATCCTATCACATGCATTAATGTTAATGTTACCATCATGTTCATTGTGTCCAAGGAGCATTACCCCATTTATGATGTGTAAGTACAAATGCTGAACGTAGAACTTTATTAATGCAATTTTACTTAAGCTACAGAGAACAAGGCTGAAGCTATTGTGGTTTTCAACATAGAATTAAGAGAACATATGAGTTGGAAAAGTAGAAATCTCATTATTAAACATAATGTCTTTCTGACAGAGAAGACATTGTGGCACAGTAGGAAATAGCATGAAAGCTGTTAAGAAAACAACATTCACATATTAAAATATGAAAAATTAAATACATACATACTGTTCCTGTTGTCTTGCTGATGTTATTTCCAGCCTGTGTCCACACTCTTTGCAACTTGACTTTTCACTGACTTATGCTGTATAATCCCTCTAGTTGACCTTAAGTTCTCTTCCCTTTCTTATAATTACTGAGTTTTAGGATCTTAGTGGAGGTAAGGTTTAGCTTTTCATAAACTAACCCAGATGGAAACCATTAGTTCCTACTGCAATGAAAGCCTTAGGAGCTCTGCCTTTGTGGCTTTTGTTTGTTTGGGTAGTTTTGCGGGTTTCTTCCCCTATAGGTTATTTTTATTTCATTTCTGCCATTCATCCAGTTTCCAAGTATACAAATAACACCAGGGACATGTAATCAATAACAAAACCTACATGCGGTTTCCATGTTCTCCATGTTGACATTGCAGTGATTAAACACATATAAGGGGTCCCAGTGACTATTTCTTCACTGCTAAACAAACATCAGAGCTGTTTAGGGCTAATTGCTGCTGCTGAATATTTTTCTGGGGAGAACTAGTTGGAGCAACCCAAAATAAAGCAGGGGGTAAGTAAACAGCAGAGTTGTGTGGACAATTGTAGGTGCAGTGCCCAAACTCACACTGATCTTCTGTTATTTAGTGGTATGGATGAACCTTAAGTGACAACTCTGCCTTAGTAAATCTCTGCTGTAATTATGAGCCTACACCAAAAAAAAACACGTAGAGGTAAGAACTAACTTTTTTACTTTTGCTCCTAGAAACAATCTGTACAACACAAATGCTGCATTTGACTGGGGAGACCTTCGAAGCCTCAGAGAGGAAGTTAGAGAGGCCCAACAATTCCTATTCTTCTTTTTCCAGTTCCAGCACCCTGGTACTTATGTGCTACAGCTGAGTAGCAATGTGCACAAGAAAATGGTTTGTATCAAGGAATCCTGCCTTTGCATTTACAATGTTCTTCTTCGCAAAGAATTTCATATCCTATACAAATGTTTGGAAACACAGGAAATTTAAGAAATAATAGTAGTATCTTTAAATTTTTGCACATCGTAGTGTACAGATGAGTTTGCATGCATGAGTGCAAAATGGTGCAACTGCTGCAAAGCTTTGATTCAGTGTAACAGGCAAGATAACATTCGATATTTAAATCATCATGCATATTTAAATCAGATGCAACGACATGTAACTGGCCTTTCTTATGCTTATTTCATTAAGTACATCAGGGTCATGCCACTTGGAGGACAGTGTTACGAAGAAGGGCCATTCTTCCCTACAACACCCAGATATGCTGTACAGGTGGGCATTGCAAAAAACCAAGACCTCCTACTGAAACCTGACTGGACAGCAATTACCACAGTAATCACAGGACTTCTCGTATTGCTTATTGCCTCTGTGGTATTGACAGTAAGTAGCGGTTACACAAAATTCTAAATATTTATGTGGAATATGAAATTCTTTTCTAAGAGGGACATAGTAAATGCAAAGACAGGATTCCTTGATAAAATTTTGCACAACAAATCTGCAAGCTATCCGTTCCCTTAGGCACCATCTACAGGGCTGAAAATTAGGACTCAACCACAGTTTTACTTAGGAGGTAAAATTCATCCCTGTGAATTTATCCAGCACCACCAAAGCCCCAGGGTGTTTACCTGCTACATAGGTCACTTAGAGACACTCAAGTTATATGTGAATTTCAGTCCTGTTTTCTTACTCATTAGATCAAACCATAATAAAATTCTTCACAACTCACACCTCTTTGGGAAGGAATGAGATCATCAATGAGATGATAATTGTTTTTTCTTTAATGTCTGACCAAGCCTGCCTCAAAATAGAAAGACATAGGTAAGTCCTGGAAAGCTGTTATAAAGAACTGTCAGTCGTGAATAAGTTCCTCCAGAGGTCACTCATGTGACATTCAATTTTGTGCTTCTTAACCAGGAAAAAGTCCCATTGATCACAACATACCTGAGATCAGATGTGCTGTTCCACAAGTGAAAAACAAGTTGGTCCTTCAGACTATTAAGTCCCTAAACAGCCATTCTTTTATGTTTCTAGCATGTTCTGAAATGAATAGGTTTTTTCTACAACCAGACCACTGAGGTAATGGCAGAAAATGTGATTTATTCATCCAGCAGATCCAAACAACAGATAAATATACTTCCTTCCCCTTGGTTTCAGCCTTATCTGGTGGGATTAGTAATTGTTCTGGTTTAGAACAGATGTCTTCAATGATGCACTTAGAAAACAAACTCTCATCAGGGTCCTTGCCTTACAGGTGGTGATGCATCTTGCTTGTCACGTGAATAACATGTGAATCACATTAATAGTGTCAAAATAAGAAAAGGAACTTCCTTGTTTTGTTTTGCAGCTTCTTTGTCAGGGACTGAGCTGGTCAAAGAAAGGCACTACATGCCCTCCATATCGAAGGCAGCAGCTGAAGTATAATCTGGACAGCTATTCCTCCAATGTATCAACAGTCTTTTCCGTTAAAAAATGTCACCCCTTGTTGCAGAACAAAGGTAGTATGGATGATGACTCTTGCAGCGCTGATGGAACAGGTCACGTAACAAAAAGACTAAACAACGGTGGGTTCACCTGACTATTTGCACATAATGGAGCCAGAATCCCATGTTTAGCCATGTGCAATGGCTGCTAAATTGTTTTACATGCCCAAAGAAGTGTAAATGTTCCATCTCTGGCTGTGTTCAAGGCCAGGTTGGACACATCCTAGGTGACATGGCAGGGGGTTGGAACTAGATGATCTTAAGTTCGTTTCCAACCCAAACCATTCTATGATTCAATGATTCTTTGTTCAAAAAAGTCTTCAATGAAAAAAATACTAATAAATGAATATCCATGTTTCAGCCTGCTTCCTGAAGAGGGGTGATGTTTGGGAGCCTGAAGAACAGATAGACCTTGAGTCATTTAATACCAATATTTTCTTTGAACTCTTGCTGAGACAGTCACTATCTGTCACAACCAAACTAGGCCATTTCAAAGAAGAGGTAAATTGTGTTCTGGGGCTACCTATTTTTATGTAGAAAGAACCTAAAACAGGTAACTTTGACTGTTACCATTTTTTCATTAAGCTTTGTCTATTAGGTACATGCTTTATTTCAACTTTCATGTTTTTAGAACATGAAACACAAATATGTACCTATATTCTTATGTTGTTCATACCATGTAACATAGTGCAAAGAGTAGTGACCTTAAGGCAGAACATTTTGGGGTTTTTATGGCTCTGCACTGAACTGATACCATTTTTGGAAAGTGATTTAATTTTTCATTTGTAAAATGAAAATAATATGGATTCCCCAAGTAAAACACTTGAGAGCTGTAGATTAAATTGAGGAGAAATAGAAATGAGTAAATAAATACACAGTAACACAGGTATGGATCCTCATTCTGTTATTTGAATTTTATAATAATCTCTCAGCTGAAATCAATGGGATAGCATTTTACAGCCCTAATGATAAACCTACCTGTACCACTCCTCTAACTCCATCTGTGGTCCAAAGGACAGTAGAGGGAGCTGGCTTTACAGCATGCAGTTGACAGATGAGTCCTGTGGTGAAATCGTCATACCCTAATCTGAGACAAGCCAGCACTAATGTGTTTTGTACTGAAAATTCAGGCAGCAGCACGTGTTTTTATTACATAGGGGCATCTACTTTGAAGAGAGACTTCACTATCTCTAAATCATCTCTTACAGTCCTAATGCAATCTTTTTTTTCACCACAGGTAAAAACTATATATCGTGAGCTTTCAAGTGAAATATCTTCACTGAAAAACCTTTGGATAAGGACACTGGGTACCCCAGAAGAGATGGAAGTTTATGAGAGCACAATGACAGAAGCCTACTTAAAAGCAAAACAGGAGGTAGAGCTCAGTTGAGCAATGCTTACACATGGAAAAACAAATGAAATTCTCAGTACTCTCATAATTTTAAGCATGGCCATGTAAAACTTCACTTTTGGAATTGTAGACTTTTAATGCTTCGTAGGCTGCAAAACAACATCGCAATGTCTGTGAACCACAGGCTATTCTGGGCCTTTAGAGCATTTAAAGTTTCTGCTGCTCCTGCTTTGTGCTAACACACAATCTCTCAAAGATTAGTCTCTTTTTTTTTTTTTTTCCTCCTTGATCTGTCAGATACATCCACACATCTCATCTCTTCTTCTGGGAGCTCTTGTCTCTGCTTTGGTAGCAGAGGTTTGAGCTTTGAAACAACATAAATTCTGTTTGAGTGTGCATTGCAACTTCTTTTTCAACACTGGAACTGAACTTGTTTACATTGTTACAAAAGTTTAAAATGTGAAACATCAAAATTATGTTAAATTTCTAATCTTTGCCACTTTATTAAAGGGCAGAAAAGTTGCAATCTCTGTTTACATTTGGACAAAGCAAACAAAAAAGGGTTACCTGTATCTCATATCCCACCTAGGCAGAAGAAGAGATGCAGCGAAGGAAACGGTTGGCTGCTGAATATGAGGAAAATGTGAACCAACAGATACACTTATTACAGCATGATCTGAAATGTCAGGAAGAACATTGTGTCCTGTTCAATTCTGCACTGCAAGAGGTGGTGAGATTGGCGGAGATGCTGACAAATAATGTGGCTTGTAAAGGACATCAAACAACAGTGTCTCATCCAGACTACACAAGGTAATAAACATACTACAAAATTCTGCTACAACTTTATTTTTGCTAGCTAGAAAGCATTTGTGGGAAGCAATTGGGTTGGCTTTTGGTTGGCAGTACATACATCTGGAAGCTGAAAACAGATTCTTGATCCAGAAGATCAGACAATGCAGATTTTCATTTTCATGTTTGTGTAAAGCAAGCCTAGAAAATCTCAGAGACATAAATTGAAGAGATTCCCATCTTATGCTTTGGGACAACAACATTTTGAGAGTCCTTTCTTGTGTTACCAACTGATTTGGCTCTGGGATATCACACCAGATCTAGAAAGTGTGCCATCCATGTTCTGACAGGTCCTATCATGTCAGAATCAGAACAGTGTAATTAACATGAAAAGAGAGAACCAGGGAAGTGGTCTTTTTTACTGCATTAGCCAAAGCAAATACTCATCAAGTTCTCTAATTGTCCAAGTGCAGATATTATTTGCACATCCATCAAAATTCTTCCTTTACTGCACCCTTTAAATTGTTTTACCTTATCTTCAAATGGCAGAGTAACAATCTTTATATCTTGCATTTCAGCCTATTAGCCCAGATAGAGGCTGCAAGCAGCAAGATGTCAAGCATAATAATAAAGGAGAGTCACCGCCTTAAAGCATGGGGAGTGCTGGGTGAAGGAATGGGAGCTCACCTTCTTAACAAAGCTAAAACCACCATACTTACCAAGCAGGAGCTAGTGGGTAACTACAACCTCTAGAAACTGGTTTGAAAATAATGTTACTGTGTAAGGAACTGTAGGTAGGCTGGTGTAGCACAGGATACAAAATACAGGTCACAAAAAATAGCTTGATCACAAAAGCACTATTAGCAAAGTCAAAAGAAGACTATTTAGAAAACTAAGTCCTCATCCACTAACAACTTGTGCACTAAGGGGTTGTTACAAAACCAAATTTATCAGCAGAACTCTTCTATATTTGTTTCTTAGGAAGAATGTCAGATGTGCATTTATCAAAATCTTTGCTGGGTACTTGCTAATTATCTCTTAGCAACAGAGAGGGAAATGAACTATTATGTAAGCAAGTCTCAATAAGTTCAATCCATTTATTCCTATGTGTTTGTCTGCTTTCTAACGTTATTGCATGTAAAATCTTCTTTAAAAGGCAGTAGAAAGAACAGTTTCTTTATTCTTACCAAATGTCTGCCCCTCTCCTCTTCTTTTGTAAACTGCTTTTAGGCTCAAATGGCACTACCGGAGCACCTCATGTTGTCTGCGTGGATCCCATCACTGGACTGTTAAATCCCTACCCACACTGTACCATGCTGCTGACTGGTCAGTGCCCTGGGCCAGTACCTAGCAATCATTTTCTGCATCCCGAGACTGGAAAGGTACTTCACATAGCTGGTAACATTGGTTACGATCCCATCGTATCCAGGCTGGTCTGTGTTGTTGATACTGCTTCGGGTAAGTGCTACAAAGCAATAATAATTGGTCACGCTACCTGTTTGTGGAGTTTTATTGGTACATTGGTTAAAACAAAAATCAAACAGACAAACAGAAAACCCCAATTTGCTATACTTGCATATACTCTTCACATAATAAAACCTAAAGAAAATCTGCAAAAGCTTCTAATTAGCATGGCATTAGAAGATAAGTATTGTTCAGCTAGCATATAAGACTTACTGTGGGTAAGACGTATTAGATATTAGAAGGCTTGTATACAAGGAAAGATAGACATTTCTTGTTTCTGACACTTTTCAGCCGCTCTGTTCATTAAACTATACCAACCATTATATGTTGAGAAACTTGCAAATTTCTTTGAGTAGCCAAAGCAAAAATTATATTTAAAAAACCCATGCTATTGCTAGAAAGGGCTTACATTCATTCATTTAATTCTGGACCTAAAGACAACAAACCTTCAGCATCCTCTGAAAGCTCCATAGTTTCTATTCTGAGCTCTTGTTCTTCCTTGTCATTAGCATTACTTTGCATAACCGTGTTAAATTTCTTCTGGTTCTACACATAGGTAGGCGTCATAAGCCTG
>NW_009913722.1:0-37355 GCF_000696875.1 Nestor notabilis | reverse complement strand
CCTACATTCCTTACCCAGTTTGTCCCAACACTGGCCTACCTGTGAAGACAAAACTTCCAGTGCTGTGTTCTGAAAAACTCTTTGGTATGGGAGGACTCATGCTAGATCCACTGACAGAAATAGAAGTTCCGGTCCTTGGGGTTACGATTCATCCTCACACTGGGCAAAAGCTGGCAGTTGGTGGGACATACCTTAACCCCCTTACTGGCATGTTGACACCTCTGGAGATTGGGGGTCCTATGGCTGAGCCAAAGGGAGGCAAGATTGTTCCAATACTCGGAGTCAGTTTGAATAGTAACACTGGTAGGTGAATGCACTTCACAATTCAGTAAGTGTGGTATGAGCTGTTCATTAGACCTATTTTAACTTCAGTTGAAGTGAATTATCATTGTGCCTTTTTCTGAATGGGAAAGACCAAACCATAATGACAAGTTGTCAGGCGATGTTCTGACTCTCATTTCCTGTTCCTTGACTACAGGAGAAGTTATACCTCTAGGTGGGCTGATGGGTCCTTCTGGAAACATAATGCTGCTTGGAGATTCCTTCACTGAACCTATGAGTGGGAAAATCGCACGGGTACACGGAGCTCACCTCTGGCAAGACGAGGTGCTGCCCCACAGTGGAAGTTACCAAGCAGTGTTGGAAGCTAACTGGCTGGTATCACAAAACCATGTGGTGAATGCTATAAAACAGTTTAAGGCATCAGTTTTGGAAGATACCTCTCTGGTAGCAGACAGATTAGCAGCACTAAAGGCTTCAGTAGAAGATATGAAGAAGTCTTTCACTACTAAGTTTTATCATGCAATACATTGCTTGCAAAGCCTGGAGAAAAAACAGCAAATAGCTTCAAGTCTCAAGAGTAATGGTGGTAAACTGGGTAGGTATAAAACAACCAGCCTGCTTTATGGAGTAAACAGGGTCATTACACTGAAGGCTACAGCAATGCATCCATTTACATCACAGGATTTGTCCAAGATACCAGCATTGTAAGCCTGTGAAAACAGTTCTTTTCATCACAAAACTATTTAATGGTTTATGTTTCTCATCTTTTCTTATTTCCTTTTTTTAAACAAACTAGGTATGATCAAATATCCTGGCACAGAGATGTGGATCCCTGCAGTATTTGGAATGAAAATCCCAGATCCTGGTGGGTCTGGTTTGATGGTGCCAATCCTGGGAATAGACTGTGACTGGAATAGTAGGCAGCCTTTTCCACTCGCAGGAACCATGGAAGACAGAGATGGAAAAGGTAGAGTAGGAAACTGAACTGAATGATATAAGCAATAGAGAGACAAGGACATGCTGTTTTCAGAGTGAGGAAAACACCCTACCGAAACAGATCAGTTTCGGCCTCAATACTGAACAGAAAATACTAATTTTCATGGTGTCTATATTCAGAAAAAGCAAGACCAGAGTAACAGTGAAGGAGAGCTATGACTGAGACCAAATCACACTGTGGCTTTCAGACCTTCAAAAATCTACTGTACTCTTTAGGAGAACTATTCTGATGTTATTCTCAGTGGTGGAGTGATAAATTGATGCTATCTAAAGGTGAAGGTCCGCAGCGCTGTAGTCCAACTCTTGGTACACAGCATTTTCAGCTCAGGAAAATTCAGTTTGTTTTTCATTGTGTGATTTGAAATCATTGTCAGCTCCTTTTGAACTTAAAAGCTGCCCACTAGGGCTGCAGCTGCAATTCATGATCTAAATTCTAAGTATTATACTTAGTTTTTCTTCATCCACAGGCCTTGTTCCCATCACTATTGGTGCCAGAACCCTAAGTCCAGTTACAGGTGAAATTGGGCCTGTTATAGGTGCCCAAACCAACCCTTGGACACACAATGTAATTCCTACTGTTCAGTCTCTTGGAGCTTTACCAAGAAAAGCTACAGATCCAGATCTGGTAATTATAGCTCCAGCCAACTATCTTTACTTACAGGTTTGAGATCTCTGGGAAATTCCTTGCTAATGCTTTTCCATTACTGAGAGGAAATTTTAATTCTTTCTATGTCCCAGATTAGTATTTTCTTATAGTGCAAGATGAACTGAAATATGTGTATGTCATTGTACTAACATTTCCTTTTTTCATTACCAGCTTTTTCTTGCCCTATCTGTATCTTCTTCTGCTGATCTTTGTACCCTCTAGTTCATATCCTTACCCTACCCCAAAATAACACTCACAGACTTAGGGCAGCAAAGCATTCATCCCCTGTGGCAACAAAGTTGGACATATGCTGTCAAAAGCATTGAATGCAGATTACATCACTAGCTCTAATGAAGTTTATAATCTTCCTTCAGCTTCCTACAAATCTGAACTGTTATATCTGTCACTGCTTTACAGCTGGACTTTCTGGAAAAGGAAATAAATTCAAGGCATACATACTGGCATTGCAGAAGAAGAAAGGAAGAAGGGCTTCTTATAAAGCTGAACTCACTGTTTTTTCATGTCCCTGATGCTCTAAAGGAGGGGAAAGCACAGAAGGTATGGTGCATACATTTTGCAGATGGCTTTAGGAAAGTTCTTTAAAACTTTGTTAAGTCTTGTTCACATATATCAAATCAAATATCACTGATGCTGCACCCAGGATGGTGGTGTTCTGAATCCAAGTCACTCTGCAATGCAAACCAAAAATGTAAACGGAGGTGTTGCTACTTCAGTGTAACCATTCCCAGATACACAAAGACAACACAATTCATAGTGGTTCATATCACAAACAGGGGATATGCAATCAGTTTCTATGCAATCAGAATAATTAAAAGGCTAGGAAAAAGCAATAATCAAATTCAACAGCCCCTTGCTCTCATCTGTCAGAGGAAAGAGTATCACAAGCTTGCAACATTGTCTAAAATTCCCACTCCTCTTCCATTTCTTGCAGGTAAAATACAAGGAAAAAGTGAAAGGCATTGAGGAAATATGCCATTTTCTTGAAGAGTCCTCTCTGCAGGAAGTTGAGAGACGAACCTCTAAATATTTTAGTAGCCAGCTGGCTACTGAACTATTCTTGCTATTCAAAGGTACAAAAGGGTAGCTATAGCCAGAAGAGAGGGAGGCAAGGTTGTACATAGTTTTCTGAGACATTTGCTCCTTCTAACAGGTTAGCTTAAGACTTACAAACTACTTATGTCCTCCTGAAGCAAGGTAACACAGAGGCAGGATCTGAAAATTGGGGTTTTCTAAAAGACAAAGAATGTAGGTGTAGTGGAGCACATTGCGAAGGCATATTCAGATTTGGTCTGTGAATTTCTGGATTATCAGATGGGTGCTACTGCTAATATTTGCTGTTTATAGCTGACAGAGATGAAAAAGAACAGGAAATACAGGTTCTGCTGGAGATCAGAAAGGCTCTGGGAAAGCTGATGGAGTTCGTTGAAAAGATGCAACTAGAAGAAGAACGAATATACATGCAGCTGAGAGAGAGAGAAAAGCAAAGGAGCCACATCTCAAGCACTGAGACAGTGACAAACCTGAAGCTCAGAAAGGTGAGGTCACTGCTGGGTTGGGCTGAACATCCCCAGTCTCAGATGACAGAACACTCTGGTCTACCTTTGAGAGGAACTGTAAAGTGAAAGTTCTAAAGTCAGTATACTGTGGCATTTCCAATTCCAGGACCTGCTACTTACAGACTTTCTCCTTTCCTACCTGACCTCTCAATCCCAATCAGAAAAATAGAAATAAAAGGGGGTTAAAAAAAAAAAAAAAAAAAAAAGCAGAAAGACAGACATCAATAATAACAATAAAAAGAAATGGTGAAATCCCCAGTCATCCTAGACAACCACTACTCAAATATTTAATAACAGACTTTTAGCAACAGCAATGTCTCATCAAACTGTGTAATTGAAGCTGGATTTCATTAAGAAATCCAATGGAATTTTAGAACAAGGTTAGCTGAACTAGGAGTAGACACAGACTGGATTTTGGAGTTAGAGACAAGAGCTGACAAAAATGCTATGCTTTCCTTTATTTTTCTGAGTGGAGAAGATTGTCCTTATGCTAGGAGCTGAGCTGTCATTGACAGAGAATAAGTGCAACCTATCATATAAAATCACAAATAAAAATCTTTAAGGGCTATCCAGACACTAGTGCTCTAGAGTTGTTACAGATACACCAGCTTTGTAGCTAATGACTTGCCATACTGTGTGTAAGAAAGCAACTGAAAGCCAGAAGTGCAATTCGCTTGACTCAGGCTTATATTTTGTATCATTTCTTCCAGGCTATACATGCTCTTGTCTCTGAGTCTCAGCAACACATACTGAAACAACAAGCTAATGTGGACACTGCCTACGCCAAACTGGAATACTTGAGGGACTTGTCAAATATCCAAATGCAGCAGACAAAGGTAATGATTTCACCTTGAGGGCAATGAAAAACAATCACATTACTTACATTCTAAAAAAAGCATAAGCAGTTGCCATGTTCTGAGAACATCCATCCAAGAACATCACCGCGAGACATCAGAGTGCTGTAAAATCACAAAAAACTTAAATGAGAATTGCAAAATATGATTTATAAAGTACATATCAAAGAATTTGACACTTGGAAATTTAATCAAAATTAACTTAAAAAAGCAGTTTTTCAACAGCAGGGTTAGAAAAAAATTTAGAATAGAATAACATAGAATAAGTCACTTGGAAGGGGCCTACAGCAATCACCTAGTCCAACTGCCAAGTTGTCAGTTTGACTATTTGCTGAAACATTTTAAACAGCTGGAGACCTGAAGTTCTGTATTTCCTAAGGAAGAAGCACCAGCTTGAAGGACGTGGAAAAATCTGGGAGTTGGGAGCTATGGGACCATAACCATCAGAAAAGGCTTTTAACCTGAGGCAAAGTGCTGTAGCATCTTCTTGAGTCACTGGACAGTTTGCATAGGATGGCTATGAACTGAAAATATCAGGTTTTCATAAGAATGGAAAGAGTGCCAGGATGCTTTTTCCAATTACATTTTGACAGGCATGAAATGTTTTTTGTCTGCTTTATGCTGTTTCAGGTGCTTTTCTCTGGGTTACAACAGTGTTTTGAAAACTACCAGACAACCAGATTTTATGGCATTAGTGGGGTCTCACACTGTACGCATGAGGTCATCCAACAAAACCTGATCCCACTACTCAAGTCTACTGTTCAGATGCTGGAGGAAAATAGCGGTAGTGTATCACCAGAGACATCAGGTAGGCTGCTTTAATCTTTGTAAATAAAAAAAAGCATTGTCTTTATGCATCTGAACTCGATCTATGTGTTGAGTTCCACAGCTCCTGCAGAATGGAAAATCTAACCTCAGTTTGACAAGACAAAATGCAATACAAACCTAGAAATCAGTAGCAAAGCTTTTACTTCCCCTGCTGAGAATATTTAAATTGTAAATTACATTGTACAAGTCTGCCTGCCATACATGAGCAAATAGAAATGAAAAATACAAGCTGTTCAACTGCTGAAGATATTTTAGATCTCATCATTACTATCAAATCTAGTGATAATCTATCTCACTTAGAAGACTGCTGTCTTCATGGATGTACACAAAGGATAAACACAAATTCAGCATACATACTACCAGAGGAAATACGCACAATGGAAATGGGGTATTTATTTTCAAGCATATGCCTTGTATCGCTGTCAGGTACTCCAGTGAATCAGGAATTGAGTAACAGTTTCACAATGCACCTATTACTTTTTCCATTTCTCTATCACCTCTGGTTCCTTTCGAAAACACTGGTGGTTTTAGCTGAATTGGGAAGCCTGAAGATTCATCAGCACTTTAGAACTAATCAGTGTCTATTAAAACAGCGGGACTGCATTAAAACAATAGATACACACAAAATTGAATAACCTGTTGTTGTTGTTGTTTGAGGCACTATTGATTTTCATTTCGGCAACAGTATTTTAGCTCGTGCAACATGACTATTTCCCGCATAAATAAAGGTGAGATTATCACTATAATATTTCTATTCAAGATGATGGAGGAAATAATCTGTTTTATTCTAACTGCATTAGATTAGCACTGGTGATTAGTAACAAAAATTAAATGAATTAGAGATGCACACTTTCAATCTCTTTTCCTCTAAAATAATCCTCTGTAGGATTCCTACATCAGCTGCAGGCACCTCTTAATTTATCTGTCTGCAGCAAAACATTAATTGACAGGTATGCCTTTAGGTTTCTTTCCATCTACTCATTTATGCTTGGGACAGATTCTATGCTGGAAATGACTGTCTGCATAAGCAGCAAGAAGATTCTATTGATTTAAAATTTATCTGCTGTTGAAGATTATTTGCAGTTGAGAAGTGGTATAAACCAGGTTTCCTTTCTCCATAAGCAATATAGATAGACTTTCAGAATTTTTATATCCAGATCAAGACAACTCTCAAGGAATTATTGTGACTAGAATGGATGGATGGATAAACGACTTTTTGAAAGGTCATTTGGTTTCATTCTAGCCAAGAACACTGCTACTGTAACTATTGAATACTGTAGAGTCAAGGAAAAAAAAAATCCTAAGTGTGTAACAGGGTTTGACTGGACCCAAAACAATGATTCAGCAGTAAATATCTTCTGTTGTGTTTCTTCTACAGGCTACTCATCAAGCACAAAAGCATCTGGTGTTCATTCAGAAGCATTAAGAGCTGAAGCAAGACAAGAAACTGCTTCAGTTTCTATAGCCTCACCTGTTCTGCCCACTTCACTTTCAGAAAGGATCAGCCACGCACAACAAGAAATACAGACAAGGTGAGAAATCCTTGTTCTGCCTTGTTTAATTGCTTCTGCAAATTCAGTTACAAAATTACAAAATTTGCAAGTTTGAAAGGTTTTATTTCTAGACGGCTTATATTTGGATTTTGAGTGTGGCTCAACAGAAGATACCTGTTACAGTCTACTGCTTGTTATCCAGGCAATGTACATATGTACCTAAGAGTTACCTTATAGTAATGAATATATAAAAAGTAGTGATATCTCTTCAGTCCTGTCTCATGCATATCTGGTTGTAGGTTTTTCTTTGAGAAGCATGCTGGCGAACTGGCACATCTGGAACTGTCCTTACTGACAGAAGAAATAAACACTATCTTTGCCTTTTATGAATTATCCAAGGCTAAGGAAAAGGAATACCATAAAGGAAGTTGGGTAAGGTTGGCACTGTGTTACAGTTCTCAGCTGATACACAGGAAAAGAAAATTTTTCGTTACCTTTTTGAATTCCTTTCAATTTTCCCACATCACTTCAGAAAAGGAAACTGATGCAAAAAGGGGTTTGTTAAAGAAGAAAGAAATCTTCTGTTATGACCACTGCAAGGCAAAACAGAAACTAAATAGGTTTTCCCTTCTCAATGTTAAGGCACCAGAAGCACTGGCCTTATTTTCGATAACACTTGGGTACTTAATCCCACAGTAAATCAGGCTACTTATGTTACTTAAATAAGCATGGATGTCTAGTTTTTGGCTATGGTTTTTAGTGCTCAGGTTCAATATGACTCAATTCTCATTCCTTTGCTGCTCCTGATCATGAAGATATCTCAGTTGGGATGTTCATAATTTCAGGGAATGAACACCAGTAAAGGAGCAGAAGCAACAAGCACAAAGGACTCACTTCTCAAAGAACTGTTAGAACACCACCACCACACTGAACAAGCCCTCCGTCAGAAACAACTGGAAGAAATCAAGCATTCAGGTCTCAGCCCAGATTTAATATTGCCCAAACAGACCCTACATTTCCTGGAAGAAATTCCACATCAGTTCTCATTCTGTCTTCTTGGTTTACAAATCCCAGATTCTAACTTCACTGAGCACCAAGTGAGTTTAAAGCATTTTCTTCATTTTCTTTATTTTCTTTATGCTAGTCCTGCTGCTGTCACCTCACTGCTTCGCAAGAATGAATGTAATCTTCACTGGGTGATGCAAACACACATACTAGATTTAGGCATTACATGAGTACCTGTCTTACCAGAGTAGCTACAGGTATAACTTAAATATTCCAGGTTTCCCTGTACTGGACTATTTTATTGCCTCAATACAGGTTGCAAAGCACTTTCTTTATCAAAGAAAAACAACTCTAAGTTTTAAACTATCATAACACAAGAAAAAATATTACCAGTATGAAGCTTTTAATTTTTAGCTAACATGTTTATTTCTTGTGCTCACATGTTTGAATGAATATTTTCTTTTTATTTCACAACCTGTCTTTTAGATTTTGGTGCTTTAATGGGCCTCATTTTATCCTCCAGTATCCTAGGATTTTATTACATAGAATGAATCTACAACTGTAATATGCTGGTTTTCCTCTAGTGTGTCCTGGATTTTGCTAGGAGAGTAACCCTATGAGACAACCAATGAGGCACTGAAAAGCTTTGAGAAGAAAGTAGAGAAGCTCTCTCTTCTAATAACATTTTTTCCTCAAAATATGTTAGTTAGCATCTCATTTATACTACTTCACTTTCTAGAAGGGCTGCTGCCATTTATGCAATCTAAGAGCCCACCCACGGCATGGCCTTTCAGCTTTTACTGCTCCACAGACCTCCTGCTACTGTCTGAACATAAAAACATTGTTAGAGAAAGCTTAAAAGATGTTTTGGCAACTTACAGAAAGCACTATTACTATTTACCCACTGTTGTGGGTAAATTCCACCTTTGAGATAACCTTGTTTATACAGGCAGCTTTTAATAATGCAGAGAGTCATTCTACAGCCCATAAATCTGTTCAGGGAGCAGGTGCCTTCCTATCTCTTATTAAGCTAATGCCAAACTTTTTAATCCATTTCCTGATCTCACTTAACTTTGCAGGGGAATAGAGGACTTGGAAACCAAACCATTTACAAATTTTATGAAAACAAATAGGCAGGTAGAGGAGACATGCAGACTTTAAAAACCCCTATGAGGAAAACCTGCAGTGTGACTCATAAGTAGGAAAAGCTTCCACTGGAGCCTCTACAGCCTTAGAGAAAAGACTATTCCAAACTGACTCAACACTTCCCATCACAATTCTATAGGAAATTGGATTTCACTAACCCTGGTGACCACAGTGCTACTTGGTGTAGAAAATCCCTGCCCTTGATTCTCTTTTGCTTAATAGAAACTACATTCCTGGGAAGCCAAGCATTCACCAGACTCTCTAACTCAAATACTACAAGTTTCAGCAGCGAAGATAGTAAAGCTGGAAGCTCTGAGGCAAGCCTGTCTATACAGAGTTCTGGATCTCTACAGCAACCTTCAGGTAGAGGCATTTCATGCTTTTCATGTTTCACCCCTCCCTGTAAAAGCCTCACAAAGGTAACGCACAAAGCCTGTAAGCGCACAGATGTCCATCCTGCCTGACAACCTGCAGGATGTGCAGGGCACACAGGCTAGGGCATATGTGCAGACACATGGCAAAACCCCGCTGTCAAAAGCCTTGCCAGTTACACCCACCACAAACCCACTGCTGGAAACAAGTTCATGTCTATAAAAAACAACTCATTTGCTCATATCACTATGCTCACCTGCTCCAGATTCTGACTTGCTCAGAAGGTGTGATGAGGATCCTGAACAGTTTTGACTACAAAAATAATGGTGAACAAGTAGCCCAAGAGGTTGCTCAGACTACAGAGAAACAGCAAGTAGCAAGAGCAGTGGCTTTTCTCCAGAAGCATCATCAGGAAGGGGATTTGCTTAAAGGTTTAAAGGAAGAGTCAGAGGCTGAACTGAGAAACATGCAGGCACAATTTAGACTGGAACTTCAAACACAAGCAGAAGAAAAGGTACATCAGCTAAAGCGTTGTATTGTCATTTGCTAACAGCTATACAGGGGGATGAGACTTTAGTAAAATTTCTGGTCATGTTATTTTAGGCTCAGCAATGTTTTATGTGGTTCACAACTACTTGTCTCATGCAATCATAGGAAACTTTTAGAAGCCTCATTTTAAACTGGTAGATTCCACTGTTCTTGAGGGTAGTTCAGTTTTCTTCCCCCTCTGAATTCTTATTTTCAAACCAGCAGTGAGAACTGGAATATTTTCACACTTTCACAAGTCTGCAAGTCATCTGTAAGACTTTGTAATGTTTTCTTTCCAGATGCAAGCCAAAGAAATGCAAGTGATCCAGAAGATGGAAGGGGAGAAGTTAGGGAATCTCGTGGTGTATTTCATCCTATCTCAGAGACACCTGCGGCAAACAGTGATTATGCTACAAGATTGCCACAAGCTCAAGAAAATTGCCTTGAGGTCCCAAAAGGAGGGCACAGGCCTGGGACAGCTTGTAGAAGTAACATTCTCTTGATAGTTTGATTTAGAACCCAGAACTCCTCCAGTATGTTGTCACTAAACTTTGAAGTTTACAAACTTCTCAGGAATTGTGTCTATTTATAGAGAAGGGACAGCTAACTCCAGATTGCAGTATATTATACTGCATGGTTTTTACGCCAAGAAGAACTGGGAATGCCTTGGAGATACCTACTAAAGATCAGATACTTCAGATCCACTTTTTAACATAGATGTCCTTAGAACTCCTTTGAGAATCTTATTTTTTATAAAGGTTGTATAGGATTGTAAAATACAGTTACCTGGCTTCCTTTATGGTATTTTCAAAAACTCTGACTCTTAAATCTGTTCTCACTGTACTGGATGGAAAGTTAGATAACCAAAGAAGGTTCACAAATTTCGTGTTCTGTTTCACATGACTGTTTTATCTTTCAGGAGTTACTGATTGATGATGACACCAGGGCCATTTCACATCTCCTGAAGGACAATACAGAGTACATATATTTAGTGCTGGAATTTATACAAACTGTAAGGTTGTTACAACTGAGAGAGATACAGTTTAAGGAAATAGTCAGAAACCTAAAAGGCTGCATCCAGGACAAGGTAAAACTAAAAATATATTACCTAGCAATTTTATTCAGAAAATGCCAAATAATTTGCATTGCTACTGTTACTACACAAAAGACTGTTCTCCAAGTATCACGCTTTCCAGGATCTTATGGTTTGTTCTGTGACTTGTAGTTTGCAGATGAAGCTAACGTCGTAACCAGTGAACTGAAAAAATTCAGAGAACAGAAAATGGGAAGGCTGGAGAAACAGCTGAAACTCTCCCTGGAAAGTAAAAGAACAAAGACAACTATTTCAAATCATTTTGATCCATTGCAGGTTAGAAAATAGCAAATCCCAGATTTTTTCTAATCTCACAGGCTGCGTCATATGCACAGTACATTAGATTAATGGCAAAATGGTAGTGAGACATGACTGCAGCTACGTTGTGTGGATTATGTCCTGTACTATGAGATTCACAACACATACGTGAAGAAAATGGTTAAATGTAGAGATTAGGAATGCAAGACTAAGTAGCTGGAAAGGGATAGGAGAAGCACACCTTTCAAAAGTGGGCTATGCCCCAAGTGAATGTACAAGAGAACAAAGAAAAAGAGCTTAACGGAGTTTTCCTCATTACAGAACAATAATGCCACCTTGAAGCCCACAGGGTTTGGTTCCACAGCAAACACTGAACAGGACGATAGAGTACAATGTGATCACTTCACACAGCTTCCCTTTTTTTTTCTTTTCTTACTGAAAGATTACAAAGAGTGGTACTCCAGCAGTGGCATTATCTAGTACAGAGTGCTAATCATTATAGGGTTTGAGAAATTTAACTGTAGAAAGCACACTTAATGGCTAGTGTCTGCCCTAAACAAAGAGTGTACTACCAGAAAATTCTCACTCCATAAGGTGACAGTCTGCTGGACGTCTCTGTATTGGCTGCTTAATATTGTTTTCAGGCAATTGAGTAATGCAAGGGAGCAGAAATTTCTAAAATACAGACCCCAAGTTTATGCAAGGGGAGAAGTAAAGAAAGGTCACATAGAACCAAATACGAAATTTCCGTTGTGCTTTTTATAGGTACTTACTTTTATATGTCCTTTCTTTTCCTTGTAGAACCTGATGAAAGAATGCATTGAAACAAAAACTTTCTTAGGAAAAGATTTTCACCCAGATTTACAGAAGTTGAGAATGAGACCAGAAGAAGCAAAAGAAGAAATGCAGCAAAACAGCAGACCCCTACCATCCATCACCAACTCCTGTTGTGTCACAGGGATACATCACAAGGCAGATGACCAGCTCCTATTGTTCTTGACTAAGAGTAAGTCAGGTTTGGCATAGGGAAATTAAGTGACTGATGATTATTTTTTCATACTGATGCATTGCCTGGGGGGCATTAATGCTTAGCAAATAGAATGAACAGAGAGAGGTGGGGAGGAACTCAGACTATGGTTAGAGTACAAGATGAGGAAGAATTATCCAATTCCAGAAAAAAATCTCCCATCTAACCATCAGCAGGAGAACATCTAAAGCACTCCTAGAAACTGAGCAGATAAGCAGGAAGATTTTAGGTTAAAACTGCATTTTCAGATCAGAAAATATCAAAGTTTCACCCTTTCAAGTAAAGGATATTATCAAAATTCAGATGTAAAACTAGATACTTACATGAGTGCTTGCTTTCTCTAGGGTCTGAATAAAATTAAATCTCTTACCTAGATGATGTTCATGTATCTGCAGAGCTGAGCTTACTCCAGCATTAGGGTTAGCAGTTCTGTAGTGGTTTTCTTGAAACATTAGCAGCTACTTGATAAGTAGGAGAATTTCCTCTTCTTTGAATTAAAAAGGTTCCACAGAGATCAGGTGCACTATCACATGTGATCAACTGCTTAATACTTCAGTCCTTTCCAGCACCTTCACTATAAAGAGCCATTTATTTACTCATTACCTTGATGAAGTAGGATAGCACAGTCCTGGAATTCAACTGAACACAAAGAAATATGGCAAAAAATGTTAATTTTGAACAGACAAAAAATAATTTCTTCATGCAACAAAACTGAAATTGAAGAGAGCACACACCAAGTGCATCAAGCAGTCCAGTTGGCCTTGTTGCTCCCACATCACCCTGGAAGCAACTCCCTGAACTTCCTGAACAGCAAACAGTGCAAAGAGTCGTGAAATTATCAGAATGCCAGAGAAAGATTTCCCTACCCAATCCTTGGAGACTTCCGCAGTTTTAAACCTAAATTAGACACTTAGTCTGAAAGTACAATTTTTATTAGTAACAGTCGATTTTTAAACTGATGCCTTAGGCCCAAATACTACATAGTAAAGTTGAGGTTAGCTTGTAGAACAATGAGAGGGTCAGACAGAAACCTATCTGGAACTCTTTGCAGTAATTAACCAGTAAATACTGTTCTCCCAGATATCAAGGTGCTGAAGCAAGCAGAACACCTGATGGCATCCAGAATCATTCTTCTGAATCCACAGTTCACACCACCTTCTCTGTACGGTAAAAACCTTAAGACGCTTCAGTGGCTACTGCCCCACACGCAGAGCTGCACAAAATGATCTCACAATATCTTCTTTTCATGACAACTACCTCCTTTTTATCTGCTTAACAATGAAATACGTGAACCACATCTGATATCTGCATAAGTAATTTGCCTATAACAGAATTAGCAATGATGGAGTCCTTATAATAAACCAAATACTGAGTTTAGAGCACTTAAACAGGCAAATGTGTATTCAGGTGCTAGGGGGTAAAAATACTATCAATTTGGATGAGGTATAGAATTGGACACTGATAGAAAGTAACTATTTACAGAGGATAAGGCAGATAGAATTGTTGTTTCTCATAATTAAAAAATGCATTGGTGACAAAGAACTTCATTAGGAAAAATTGTGGGGAGTATTCTGTAAGCAGTTCAACAAGAACTGTGGGAATGAGAAGTGGTTGGAGTTAGGATTTTTTTGGTTTGTTTGGGTTTTTTCTTTTAATTCAACATATCATTCTTCCTCTTTAAACAGACTTCCATATAATATTTGAGATACATGAAAAAGGAGATAACTAATGCATTGGATACCATGAAGAGTTTTAATTGGAAAGATATTTTCTCTGCAACATTATCATCTTTGCCCAGACTTCAACATCATGCTCCCAACAGCAAAATTATGTTTCACCTTATTCCAATGCGCAAAATGTTTACTAAAAAAATATGGTAAGATATGGATTGCTTAGGAAAGCAATATTTCCATTTTTATTTACACAGGTGGTGATAAAACTGAGCACATGAAAACCTCTTTTCTTGGTCTTCTGAAAGATGTGAACGAGGAGCTCCAAAGTCATGCAGTGGCAGCTGGACTATTAAAAAGCCAAAGGCTGGACGAAAGTAAATTTCAACTCTGTTCTTTCATATAAGAAAGTCAGAACTTGAGTGTAGTGTGAAGACTTCAGTTTCATCATTCAAGTAGCTGTTAGTTTAGTTTATTATGATAAGATTTGGCTGAACAAGCATCATAAAATTACTTTCTTCTTTTGAGGAAGTGTTCTACCATTGAAGGAGTAGACTCACAACACAATGACCTTGACTTTGCTGTTGGTCAGCTCTGAGGCACATTAATGTGCTTAATGTCACTCTTCTAGGCCTTAGGTATGAGAAAGTTCACTAGGAAAAGTGAAATTTCAGATTTTGTATTCAACAATGATGATATAAGATGAGAAATGCACTACACTTGTATTGCAGTGTTACCACTTGGGGAAAGGAAATAAGCATAGAAACCAATTATTGAAATGCTACTGTTCTTGCAGAAAAAGCAAGTACTTCTCAGGGTATACAGGATGCCCTAATGACTCAAGAAGGAGAACTAACAGTAGTTGATCCTGCAACCCTTTCCACAAGAGAGTTTGTTGTGTATCAGTATGGCATCTCCATCCTACAGTTTGTCAGATTTCACATTGATGTAAGTTTTTAATATACTCATATTTAATGTTCTTATAAGATGATAGTTCTCAAATAAATTCTTCAGCGGACAGGCTTCAAAGTATCTTACAAGATAAGATCCCGTAGGAAATGACTAATGCGCAAGCATCAGGAATTGACCTTCATTTGTTTCCTCCACAATGGTGTAAGACTGTTTTGAAGTCAATCTTCTGTCCCACACGATCCCCACTCACTTCTTATATTTGTTGTGGTATTTTTCTTGAGCACATCACTTAATTCTTGCATTACTGAATCCCTGCATACTGCATAGTATTGTAATACAACATATTTCCCTTATAACTTCAAACAAAGATTCTTCCATTTTCTTCATAGAGTTCACACACTATGGCTTTAGTCAAGTTAAACTCTCCAAGGTCTGTCTTAAGAATATCAAATGATAATAAAAAAGATGGTGACTAGAGCCAGAGCTCCAGGGTTAGGGGAGACTTTCACTTACTTAAATAGAAAACTGGCAAGATGAACTACTAGGATTTGTTAGGTCTTTTAAGCAATCTCTATTTTCATGGATAGTTGTTGGCACTGTGTACCCACTGCAAATCAAAGCTGACATTTAAGTGAACTTTTATCCCATTAGTCCCATTTTACTTTGCAGATTTGATGTGCATACACACTTTTTACAAAAGCATTTTTCCTTCTCTTTGTAGGCTCCAGAAATTAACCTCTGTCTTGCCTCCAGCATACCTCTTAGTAATGCCACAGGCAATGCTTTCAGAAACTCTTTCTTCTATGAGGTTTGTCAACTTCACATCTAACCCTCTCATATTCTCATATCCATTAGTTTCAGGGACTAGGAAGTTAAATGCAAAAAAGATCTCATATTTTTTAAGTTATAGGATGCTTGATGCTTTCTAGGAAAAGATATTGGTATAAGAAATTCTAAAATGTTAACGGTATACTCCAGACATACCTGAATACAAACTTAACAGAGCACTCTAGGATACCGAGTTTGAATATGTTTAGCGGGAGGGTCATACCCAAAGCACATTTATTAAATCAGCTCTGCTTACCCTGTTTCTCATGTCCAAATTCTACCACTTCCTTTTCTACCAAATTCTCTATAGGTCAGCTCTGGGGTGTTGAGAGAGAAGTTTTCTGTAGTTCAGAATATGTAAATATAAAACGGTCTAGAAACATAGAATGCAAGAATGCTTTAGAATTGAATCATAGATTATTAAATGATGTTTTATGAGAATGCTGCTCATGTCTATATGGCTATCCCCAGGACTCTAATCTGAATCTTTCATTTCAACTTCTCTAAAATTGAGACCAACCATTTGAAGATTTACATCAGCTGAGCTGACCACTGCTGTGCCCTTGTCTCAGCTTTGGATATTTGTTCTTCCTCAGAATTCGAAGCACAAGCTATTCATTCTAAAGGACTGCTTGAGTTCTGTTGGGAGTTTCCTTCTCCTCCTCGTGCACTGCTTAGCTCATATCACTGCTGCTGACCTCAACCATGACACCAACCCACTCTTTCTGAGGCTTTTTCATCAGGTACATCAACATGGTCCAAATGTAATTACATTATAGCAATGTTAGTAAAAAAAAAAAAAAAAAAAACCACCAAAAGTATTTTAAAAGGAAGGGTTTAACACCTTTGTACAACTTCTAATAGTAAAAATCAAGAGGTGGGATGACATCAAATAGCTAAGTGTTACCTGAACTGCCATTACAGTTACACAGTGGCTGTACAGCAGAAAGAGTCACATTCAACAATTAAAGAACACTGCTTCACTTCAGGTGTAGGCAGCAATCCAGCAGAATAATCCATCATATCATGTATTAACATCCTGCCTGAGTACAGATTTAGGGGTTTTGTTGGCATTTTTTCCCCTTTTTTTAAATTTTATTTTTTAGGCACTTAAGGCTTGTCTGACTGAAACATTCTTTCTGAGACTCCAGCTGTCAGCAGTTCTCCAGGGTGATAAGTGTTATGGAATAAATGAGCTGCTGCTAAAGGAACAACCATTCTCCAAGGAGGAAGCAAGTCTCATCTCCCAACTTTTTGAGGTGAAAGGGAAAAGCCTCACGGACATGGAAGCCTTCGAGAAGGTAAGAAAGATCATGAGACCTGGTCTGGTTGAAAGCTCACCTTCCCCAAGAAACTACAAAAAGGCTTTTAAAATTAACACTAATCTGCTTTCTTTACTTCCGTGTTTATTGCATAACGCATGAAGAACACCACCTTGCTCTCTACAAAATTTGAGGAACCACTAAATGACAAGTTGCTTGTGAAGAGAAAAGATAATTCCCTTCATGCCTCAAGCAGCTATGAAAAGGGCAGGCTTGGACGGAGGACATGGTAAGAGTGTTTTGACAGGAAGTATTATTAACTGTCGTATAAAGACAGCAACAACTGAACCATCTGGGGGGGTTGATACAAAGCAAATCATCACCTCTTCACTTCATACTACAAAGCCAATCTCCATAACCTTCTGCATCTACTCCTGCTATATAAAGGAGAGCTTAGATTTGGTGCCAGCCTATGCCACAGTAAGAGTGATTACTTCTCTGTAAGCTACCATCACTTTCACAGTAATGAAAAATTTAAGTTCCAGTGAAATTTGTCTTTCTGGTTTGCTCTTGGGAAGAGTCCACACATCGCTTTAACAGTGGCATTTCTACTGTATGACTTTTACCATTCCCTTCCATACATATACACACACTTTTTATTTTTTTTTTTCAGCTTTGAAGAGGAAGCCCACGCTTACTTGACCACATCAGAACTTGAGGATAAAGTGGACGTTTTAACTGAAGAGCTGGTGCATATCATAGAAGATGAACACCAGTTTCTAAGCAGTAAAGGCAATGAAGACTTGCTTCGTTACTACCTTGAGATAACTGGTTTGGAGAAAGACTGTTTAGTAAAACAAATCAATGCGTTAGAAGAGAAAATAGCCCTAGGCAGAAAGTTGTAATGGTATTCCAGAGAACACTTTGTGGTTTGGTTCTAACTTAGTCCTCTGAATTTGTCCTCAGGCTTTAAGGCAAAGTAAATCTTACTTTTGTTTTAACCACAGAGTATTTTCCTTGTTCACATTCATTAAATCAGGAGCTAAAACAATGCAGTCATTTCGGTGACAAGACTTTAGTCTAAGTGATATTTCTGCCCATATTGAAAAGGTAGAGTCAAACACTGTTGGGAAAGCTCAGACAGAGTTTCCAGGAACAGAAGCAAAATACAGAGTTACTCAGAAGACTACTTAACGTCAAAAAATTATTTTTCTCAACTAAGGTATCACTTCACTACATGTTCTGAAGCTTCTACAGACATCAGCTGACAGTTAAACTTCTGACTTTGAGACAGTGAAAGCTGTAATCACAGAATAGCTAGGGTTGGAAAGGATCTTAAGATCTAGTTCTAACCCTCCCTGCCATGGGCAGGGATGCCTTAGACTAATCAACTCAAGTAACTGTATCTACACAATTACACACCAAGAGATATGGTCTCCACAACTAAAAGCAACTTGCCCAGCCCAGACAACCTTTACTTGTTCTGAAGTCACCATATTTCAGCTACTTTACAGTACCACCTATACTGGAATGAAGGTCCTGCACTGTCAAAGACTGGCCTGACTCTTAACCTTGGAAAAACAGTCTTTCCTCCTCCCAAATTCAAGACCCAAACCCTGAAACACATGAAACACTCAGTATTTGCTAATCAGAGAAACATCACCTCTTTGACCACCACAGCCTCTGGTTTAGGCAAAAAGCAACAGGGAAAAGAGCAGTTACCCATGATCCTTCCTTCCCTACCAACGCAAGGATTCATGGAGGCACAGGAGAAGATATAAATTATTTCACGAGTCACTGAATACTACAACATTAACGCTGTCACCTCATTATACATCAATGTATTCAACACTGGTAAGCAGTCAGATTATTATTACTTCATGAATAATGATCTACTCCATCCTCTCAGAAGCACTGAATCAATTGTTTACACCTTCACCCTATACACAGATGCTTATTTTGATTTTGCTTGGAAAAAGCCACTAGTAATTACAGTAAAGGGATTAAAGCATTAGAATGCAAGTTCTATTATCAAAGATGCAAGTAATTTGAAACACTGCTTCTCACTTACAATAATCAAAAAATCCCTCCTCACACCTTGACATAATTTAATGAACACCCCACAGATTGCAATATCCATATATTAAAAAAAAAAAGCAAACCACAAACACAAAACAAAAATAGACTTTTAAAATAAAGTCTTTTAAAAAAGGGAAATTATCTCTAGTGACAGGAAGTGCAGGATTTTTTACTTTTCCCTACCAAACCCTAGCAACACCAAGTTTATGGACAAATTGTTATGCAAAGTTACACAACTGATGTGTAATTTTGTTCCATAGAAATATGGACTATGATGAAACATGGCTGAGACATGACTGTGAGAACAGTTGATTACAGCCTTTGGTCTCCTGATTATTCCCATCATAATTGAAAGATGTGCTAGGATACACTCAAGAGGGAGCACAGAGGTGATCCTGCTTGTGACATGTACATGTTTTGCTCACAGTGTAGCTGCCTTTGCTACCTTCTCCAGAAGGAAGCAGACTATCATTCAAAGCAACTTGGAGGGCATTTCTATCGTCCTTGACTTGCTTATGTTTCCACTGAAAAGCATTTTAACTCCCTTCTGGGCACTGATAGCAGATCAGACAGCTTTTATAAAAAAAACATGAGCAGATTTATTGATATATGCATTTCCTTTTTAACTTACACATTAATTTTAAATCTTGTTAACATTATAAAACATTTAAAAGGTTCTATAATAAAACCCCAAAGTTTCAGATGCACAAAGTAAGAGACAGGGATTAGACAGTAAATGCTTTCTGTTTTTATGAAATTCTGTAGTGCCAGCCTTCATCCCATACCATAGCTCAATGTTTCAATAGTCTGTAACAGGGGCAACCATGGATCTACCGCTTGGTGTTGACCCAGTGGTATCTATCAACATGCAGTCCTGTGAAAGCAGCTGTTGCCCTGTAGACTTTGTGACCCCTGTGGTGGATATAGTTTGAGCCATCATTCATATAGGTCTTCCTACGAAGATACTGGGACCAGGACTGTATGGGTGCCTTGTAGTAGTCACTGAACTAAACAGCAAGAAATAAGATAATGTTAACGTGTGTTTGGAAAAGGGGGGGTTAGGCCGGCCATCAAGTGTCAAGTCTACTGCATTTCCTTATGAGGGAACCTAGAGGGCAGACGGTAGCTCTTTACTTCAGAGCTACATACCATTGCTACATGCTTACCTGGTAAACACTGTTAGGATTGCTGACAGTAGGGATAGCTTTTGGCTCCCTGTTGAAGCTCTCCTCATCTGAAGAAACACCAGAATGATAGTCTAGTGCTGCTCTCTCAGCAGCATAGCTGATCTGCTGAGGAAGCTCTGGGTTCTCCTCTCCCTCAAAGTGCGCAATTGTGAAGGGCTGATTCTTCTCTCCATATCTGAAAGTGATTGTGTTAGAAAATACAGCTCTGCAGTATAGACCTCTGTTAGTAGTCAGCTGACACTAGTAAGTACATACAGGCTGTAATAACATCCTTGGAGTTAATCACGTTTGTACCTAACATGTGGCATGCATTAGCCACAGCTTTTCAACTCACCTGCAACACACCTCAAAAGGATCAACCCATAGTGTCATCTCTTTTGGCAAACCAAGCTTATTAAAGTCCACATTACTCTCCACACAAGCTTGCTCTAGCAGAGGATCTCTTGTCTGATGTTTGTTTATTCTTATACACCTAATAAGGACAAAATGCAGGTGGATTTAAGATTTGACCTCAATTTTGCAAGTTCTGCACAGCATATTCAGGCTGTTGATGCAAGTTCTCACTTATAGCACCAATCAGCAATTTAGCCCAATAAGCTGACTGATACATCCAAACAATGTTTTGTTCATTTTAAATACTTAATGCAGCAACTTGCTTCATGGGTGATTTTCAAGAGGATTAAAAGCAGTTGCAATAACTCCACAATTCAGTTTAAGACCACTTGAATTTTTCGTTTGACAAGTCAAGAAGTCTGACGATGACTACTCAAAACACTTGGTGCCTATCTTCTTAAGATTTCCACCTCAGGTCTCTAGTCATACCTACACTGACACACACTGAAGCAACTTTCATATAAGCGCACCTTCACCAGTTTTCACTCCTTTCCTCAAGCTTAAGGAAAAGCTAAATCATTCTCTTTCACTTTTCTGTCACTTATTTCCAATTTCAGGGCTCCAGCCACTGAAAGGCTACTCAACACATCTTGAATGTCATGCAAAGATTCCATTCCCCCTCCCCTTCTACTAAGACTCCTCTTACCTGAAGGCTTGTCCTCTGGATGGATTGTCCAAGTACCAGTGATTCTTATACTTTTCAAACAGTACTGTTGTCAACTTAGCTGCAAATTTCTCCATTTTACACTTGCTCAGCTTATCTTCCCTTTTCACTAGCCTTGTGATGAAGAAAACTGTGGCAGCAATTTCATCTTTCATTTTAAATTGAAGCATACAAGGTGCTTTAGCTGTTGGATAGTCATCAGCAGAGATGAGACACTACACTAGAGAGATTTAATAACATTAAGGTGCTATCAATTTTCAGAGATAGATATACCATAACCTACATAAGCCATGCCAGATAGAGCCTAGTAAGCCCAATTGCCAAATAACTAATAAATTTTGCTTTGGTTAATAAAATCAATAGTGCCTTATTAGAAGGCACTATACACATTATATACACTAAACACACTAAACAATGTATTAAACATTAAAAAAAAGCATTAAAAAAAGTTTAAAAGGTGCACTTTTTAAAGGTTACATTATAACAGCCAGCAGTTCTTAGAATTATATAGTTCTTCTATAAACAATGAAGAACAGAAACATTACCTTTGTCAGACCAGAGTTGTTGAAAACCTGAAATATACTTTATAAACAGCTTCAAATATCCATCAATGAAATACATCTAATGCTACAACAAACTGTAACACTTCTACAGGGGAGAAAAACCAGCACCCAAGCCTTGCCCACTCACTTTTCCTCTACTATAGCTTACTTATGGTTTATATAGAACAGGAAATCGTGTGGCTCTGGGGAATGTAACTATATTCAGCTGTGCACCATTAGGTTAACTAACATGCTGGTTTCAAAGCTATTTCCAATTTACTTGGTTTTATTCAAATATCAGCATTTTCTTTTAGGGTATATTTAATTGATTTAGCACTGTATTTAGCATAGATAGAGTAACAGCAGCATCAAATCTTTCCTCTTCAATATTGAGGAAGTGTTGAAGAAATTAAATAGACAATGCAAAATTTTAACTGGGTTTTTAAAATAATCCACTGTTTATGTGCACAGCTATCACACTAATGAAGTTTGGAAGTGATTCTGATGGAGGAAAAATGTGCTAATGCCCACAAGCTTTTTGATATAACAGTCATTTGACGAACAAGATGACATGAACTTCAGTAGAAAGAACTAACATGGAAATGTGTTTATGCACATGAAATTCCCCACATTGCATTTTTGGCTTTTAGCTGTAACTGCTGAAATTTATAGGTTACATTACCTCACAAAATGGTTCTTCAAACAGTGGACACACCTGGTCCTCCTGCTGTTACCGAGTTGAGTATTATAATGGCAAAATTTAGTGTGACCTAATTCTAATGTAGGGACATCCATACAAATTGAGGGAACAAATATTGGAATAGAGGAGAATAATCACAGTTGAACATATGGCCAGCTGTGTTCTGACCATTATTTAAAAATCACTCTATTTTTGACAAGTTTTTTTAATAAACTCACTACCATAACATTGGGATTACACGTGATTCCTTAGTGATGACTGTGATATATTAATGGTTCCTTTGTTGGCTATAATAGATTTAGAATGGCGTCTTGTCATTGCTATTTTTAGAGCAAGAAGAATGTATCCCTGGCAGTGTTCAAGGCCAGGTTGGATGGAGTTTTGGATGACATGGTTTAGTGTGTGGTGTCCCTGCCCATGGCACGGGGTTGGAACTAGATAACCTTAAGGTCCTTTCCAACCCAAACCATTCTATGATTCTATGATTCTATGTATTCTGTTGTGTCCATCAGTCCATCTCATAAGTATCTGTGAAATATTAAGTGAAACATGCACCATGAAAAAAATAGTACAAAGCTTGTTAATTACTTATTAAAATAGCATTTGACTAATTCTAGCAGATTTTACACATTTCCCTTACAAAGCCCTCAGATTTGGTATTCTTTATTTTGAAAATTGGATGACTCCATATTTATCATAACATTAATCTTCTTAGTGATCTATATAAATGTTCACATCATTAGTATAGATTAATTTTTAAGGCATTTCATACAGTATGAGAATGGCTCTATTAAAGAGTTCATACACAGGTAGTTTCTCAAATGTGAGTGCTTCATCGTTTAAAACTTCAGGCAATAATATAGCCAGGGAAAATTAAAAGAATAGCTGATGTGTTCTTTTTTTCCCTTTGCTGTGTCAGGAAGTTGTGCCTCCAGTGTCAGATGTAATGAACAGTGAAGACAAAATAACAAATTTAGGTTAAAAGAGCTGAGTATTTAACCTGCCTCTTCGTTTGACTGAAGATGTTGCAGCCAAGCAATTCAAGTGCTTAAATTTCAGTCTTGTAAATAGATCACGATACGAGACAGGGGATAAGAAACATAAAGCATGAAGACACAGATTTATATACATCTTTGCAGAAGTGTACCCTAAGTCGTTAATTTCTGGCTATTTAATACTTCCTTTAACAAATGGGGAGCTTTCAATAACCACTCAAATGAAAGAGAGATCAAAGTCAGATATAGGTGACAAGTCTTCAGAGAAAACATTCAGCAGTGCCAGAAGTAGAGCTTCAGTATAGTACACCAGTGTTTTGACCACCAGAGTGTCCTTCTCATGTACTCTGCACTGCACTTCGTTGCTTATGATGACACATGAGGATTTTGTTCCACACACAAACTGTGAGTCATTCTTTCCACTTCACATCTAGTCTAACAGGGCAAAGGTAGCCAGTTCTATGCTTTTTGGAGAATGATGTAGGACAGCAGGAAACCACTGCTATGCATTGCTGGGAAGAATTTCCACAAAGTGTGCTGTCTGCATCCGGCACACCAAAATTAGCTCTGGGCAACAGATAAGCATTCTTGAACAGGCGAACTGGATTTTCACGCCTGAGGCCTGAATTTTATTCTAGAGAATAAACTTGCTTTAAAAATGTCAGGCAATTGATGGGTTATTTTCTGATCTGAATGAATCAAAAACTCTTGTAATCACTGAAAACCATGTTTACAGCCACCACAATTTTTGTTTCTAAAAATCTGTTGCTTGGTGACTTTTCAAAACAACAAAAACAAAGTTCTCGAATGACTTGAAACATTTCATCACATAGATTTTGCTACAGAGTGCAGCTGAACTGCCCACAAAGAAGTGGGCATTATAAAAAATGGGGCTTTGTTTCTTAGAGAATCCATCCATGAGGGGGTCTGACTAACAGATACAGCTCTCCTATAAGTAGTCCTCGAAGACTCATTCTTGACTCACTGTATGACATATGGTTGATCGTCAGCTCTCTGAGCAGCACTGGAACAATCTTCAATCCTGAGATGTAGTATCTTCTAACATTCTAGCCCTGCAGGATTTACTAATAGCTCTGCCAGAGCTATACATTCCTGAAAAGCATTTCAGCATTCTCACCTAGCCACCTCTGAGGTCCCCACATATTATTTCCCAAAAATATGACACCTGCTACATGAAGTATCTTAAGTATCTAAGAATTTTCAATTGGAGTTTCCAAACAAGTAGCCCAAGGCTTTGCAGAGGAAAAAGCTAGGATACATGCGAAGTGTGAGACAAATGCAATGAACTGATCCCTTTCCTAGTGTCTTTACTTCTAAGAAAATGCATCTGGAAGCAACTACCTCAGGTCTGGGGTTTTTAAACTCTGCTGACAAAATGGGTGTCCAGGAAAATACCAAATGAGAGCAAAATTTGCCACCTAAAAATTATGGATAATGCACATAATTATAATTTTTGAAGTTCTTCTTGATACCAGTTTAGTCCACTCAGGGTTTCATGCACAATAACAAGCAGATTGCAGCTCCTCAAGGGATGATGCTATCTTTCTTGCCAAAGCTTAGGAGGTTGATATTTAGCCTGGTTTCTTTGCGTTCGCATCATTTTTTCACAGTATCATATTATAATCTAATAAAAGATATGGCTTCTTCCTATAAACCTTGTTTTTCCTTTATTCACAAAATATCAAGGCTAAAATAACATTTCCACTGCAAAACAGCATGAGATATCAAAGGGAGTCCATCCTCTGCCCTGGAGTCCATAACTTGATCATAGTTTCCATATGGAATCTGACCCTGACACAGTTCAGTCTCAGGAATTATCCAGTTACTGTCTTATGCCAAGCTGGTTTGGATCTGTGGGACCCATCGGCTGAAGGGACTTTGAACTGTCTCCTGCCTTCCTACTTTCTCCAACTTGTCCAGGCCTGCCCTGAGAGTTAGGGAATTCTCTGACAAAAGAGTGAAGTGACTAGGTTTCACAAAGGCCAATCAAGGAGATGTCTGAATCCCTACAACACCTCCTTTTGTTGAGTTAACATGTTCCCATAGTTAACATATAAACAGCAAGTCAGCAATAAACAAACTCTTCACCTGAGAAACCAGATTATAGCATTGCAATCAGTCAGGTAATAAGGTGCTAGTTCTTGAATGTTGGGAGACAAAACCCAGGACAAACTCCACACATTTATACTGACAAACACAGGAACATGTAAGCAAAGTTCTTAGCAATTCATCCAGTTGGCTCTAATTAATGAGGTTGTCATTCCTACAGAAATAAGGTTCTGAGAGCTTTTTAACTTGGCATTTTTAATATTATGCAGGAGTTCAAAAGTGTTTCTGTTGATGGCACAGAAGCCAGAATAGCAGAGAGTGTATTTCTGGCTTCCCGTTTCAGTGACAAGAAAAACTGTCTCTTGTAATTAGGTAGATTAATCGAACTCACATCCTTCATAATGCTGTCAGTTGTCACTGACTTGAAGAAAATGTAGCTCTGGGTACTCTGTTTGGATAATAATCAGCTAAGAATAACAAAATGCCAAAACCAAACTTTGAACAGACCATCCTAATGTAAGACCTGTTAAGTAACAGTCAACAAACTGTGCTCCCCCTCATTCCCAGTGGCATCCAAGCAGAAACTGTTAACATCCCAGCAGATTTTCAAAAAGGAAAAATGCCTCGAACCACTAAAATCCACCACATTTACAGTATGTGGACATTCATGGGACTGATCCAGAGCTCACTGAAATCTATGGAAATCTGTCCAAAGACTTCAGTGGGATTCAGATCAGGCCCCTAACTCAGCACACGCATTCTTAGCCAGATTAAATTATGGGTCTCCTGGGTCACCAGGCAAGCCTAGGCATGAACTACAAAGGGAAAGAATCAGAGACAGTTTCTCTAGTAACTGCAGGCCAAACCAAGAGCAAACATTGTTTCCCTAAACACTACTGGCAAGAGTCACTCCTGCAGAAATTTTTGCAGTTTTCTTGCTTTAAAGGATTGAGTACATGGAACTAACAAAACAAAGTGCAGCTTGCTAGTAGCAATCTTCTTTCTACAAGCCATTTGATTCTTGTGGATGATGGATAACACAATTTCTCCAGGTAAGCAGCTGAAGCTTGTAACTATTGATATGAAAATCAGTAAGCCTATGTTATTTCTGCATAGGAAAGCAACCTGGATGACAATCTTCTTAGAGAAAAGCACTTTGTGTTTGCTTTGTCATGTTATATACTGTCCTGATCGGATTCAAAAGTATCACATAACAGCAACGTACAAACAACAGTAGTGCTGCATGAACATACCACCAATTCAATTGACTATGCCATTAAGATGGAGGGAGAAGAAACCTCGTATCTGTACGTTAAAAACTTACACCTTTATATAAATCATGCAGTCTCTGTGCAAAGAATTATTTTGGACTGAAGCAAGACAGAAACTGATTCCAATGAAAGCCACAAACTAAAATTTTAACATGTTGACTGCTCACAGTTTTTTTCCTTTCAGCTTACATAAGTAGACACTTTCTGGGCCTGATGTGAAGGATTAAGAGTAGGTATTTCAGAAATTAAGCATGTTACTATTAAGGTTTTCATCTTTACCTGATTACTTAGGTACTCAGTGGGTGTCCCATAAAAACCTAAGTAATAGGTAGTTACAGATACTTTTTCTGGCTAAAGATTTTACCATGAGTACTGTATTTTACTGTGCAAAGTACATATGACAGTATGACCATGCTAATGACACTGATCAGGAGGAGCCTCCTGCCCAAGGAAAACACTCACTTGCGGGAAAGTGAAATAAGGTCTATGAGAATACCCATATTTTGCAGGCAAGCCAGCAAACTATGATAGTGTGACAAAACAATGTCATACAGGGCAGATGCAGGGGGCATATTCCACAACTATAGAAGATGTTCAGGCTCCCTACTCCATCTGTAACAGTTGACTTCAGGACCTGCTTTTATCCGCATTCTGTGAACTGTCATCTTCCTTTGCAGAAGAGAAAAGCTGCAGTTTATGGGGCTATGTAACAATGTTTAGCACCTTCTAATACCTTCAATTCATAATACAATATAGAAATTGGGAAAAGCTTACATGTACTTGAAGAGAATCTAAAGTTGCTATAATTTAAGATCATCAGTTTTCAGCAATTTAAGCAATAAACTTATAGACTGCTGCTGGTCACTGCTGGTCTAGCATGTTCTAAAATTAGATAGCAATGGAAAGACTGCAAAGCTACCTGAGCTAATTTTTGCAGTCTAAGAGCTATTGCTGCAGCCTTGTAAATTTTTCTGCTAGTGTAATCAAGGGTTGATTACTTTTATCAGTTCGTTCTTCCTCCCTATTGGCGTGCCATGATTTTCAGAAATGACAAGATATTTGAGCCACCAAAAGACTAGACTCTTGGTATGAATAAAACCAGGCTAATGCCCGAGTATCCATATGTCAGCCTAGAGGCATGTGCCTGGCCTGCCACATGTGATACTAAAGCCTGGATCACCATTGGCGTCTGTGACACAACCTGTAGCCATTTGTCCACAGGAACAGGGTGGAAACTCTGTCTGTGTTCTGTTATTGACTTTGCCCATAGAAACTTCTTTTGCAACAAAGCTTCCTATGGCAAGAGCCATCTGGATGTTTCAAAGCAACGGTCCAGTCTCCATGAACAAGCCCCAGCTGAGTGACCATGACGACAGAGTGTACACAAAGGTTACAGGCATGGGGCTGACCTGCAGCCTGGACTGGGGACACTCCAACCCAGGAGTCCCAGGGGAAGAGATGAGGCACCCAGAGGCCACCTAGGGAACCAATGCAGAGGCATGTCTACCAGGGAAAGACTGCTGGTTGATCAGTGAAAACGTTGCTGTGCTAGCCATGGAAAAGGGCAGGAAATGAAGAGTGAAGAAGCTAGCCACTTTCCCCTTTCCATTAAATCCTTTTAAACATTTCATTATAAATGCAGTCCTTACCAGCATTATTACAAGGTAAGCTTCTTGACAGTAAGTCCTGAATTCTTTTTATGCATTTTAACAATATGGTATTTATGAGTGAAAGCTAGCAAAATTGTTTAATTTGCAGACAGATACAATCTGTCACATTTCTGATGTAGGAATTGCCTGATAAATCTATACAAACTAGTTTTACCACATTATTAAATGCGTACACATGTATTAGACACAAGGCATATTTGATTATAACTGCTTATACATACTCAGTTTTGTTCTGCAGAACAGATGTGCTAATTTCTTTAGCTACCTCAAATTACTGTAAAAGGTTTGAGCAGCCTGACGTCTGACTACCAGCACTATCTGTGCTCCTATATTTTTCTGGGGGAAAAAAAAAGAAGCTCTCAGAAGTTCAGGAAGTGTGAAATGCCACCATTCTTACTACTGCTGTAGTTATATCCACTTTCATCTGAAATGGAAATTGCACAAAAGCTGTGCAGTAGAACATTAACTCAAGTGCCTCAACTAGAGAACAAGGATAAGTAGGATCACTGTGACATAAGCACTAACAGCTGTCATGCTCTAAACCAGGTAGAATGTTATTCACAGTGAACATTTTGTCTTGGATGAAATTTGCAGCTGTATTTGCACTTACATCTCTGAATACAGCTACCACTTAGTCCACATTCATGCAGCAAGGACTGCATGACAAGGCTTTGCTCGTTTCTCATTTTCATTGTGGTGTGTTACAATAATTTATATTTTAATATTTCATTGCTTTGTCTTTGAACTCCTGAAATAATCTTTGTGATGCAGCCACTGAAGTTTCTCATTATTAAGAGCAATTAATTTGTGATATAAAGACTTTGGATTTAGTAGAAAAACACTAAGGGTAATATGAGCAGTATTTCCCTTTATTGTCAATTTCTTGTTATTATAAAAGCATTTGAGGGTATAGAGTATGTTAATGTAATTACTGGAAGTGCTTTCTTTTTTTTCTAGGTTGAATGCCACGACCCCATCCTAAGAGTAGTGCTTGGTTTGTAGGCAGTGTAGTTAGCTGATTGTATCCATTACAATCACTAACTTCACTGCCATCAAAACAAGGCACAGGATTCCCTGCTACAACCTCAGTAAAGAAAACTGCATTACGAAGCTTCCTTACAACATCCTTATTCCTAGTGCAAAATCATAAATAATGTTTATTCATTTACAGCTTCATTTCAAGCATTTCAGGTGTCCAACAGAAGTGAATGGTATTTGTCAGAAATATCAAATGAAATCTTAGATCTCTTGAAGTTGGTGTTAAAATCCTTAGGAACTTTCCTGGACCAAGAATGTTGTCTGTTGGGTTTTAATTGTTTAGCCACACGAAGACTTATTTTATACTTAATTGTTTATGCACCACAATTGGACTAAGAATTCTTTTGGTTGTACCCTTCTGTTTTTCTGTCAGGTATTGGGAAAATCATTTTCATTTAGCTTTTATGTCTTTTAACAAGCCAGTAAGTGAAAGGGGTTTAAAGCAATGACTTTCAATATTAAACTCACCAAATGCTATAAGTGTTTTTTACCCTGACCACTTTGCTTAATGTTCAAGAATTTTAATAATGGAGAAAATATTTAATAGTGCTAGAAGCTGCTCTAAGAGGGTTTGGCAAAACCCCAGACTTCTTCAAAGTAAGAGTTGAAAAGGAACTGTCTCTTATATCAGCCTAGTTACTAGGCAGTGTAGTTAGCTGATTGCCAAAAGTAACAATCACTAGCCACACAGCCAGGTAAAAAGGTTTGGAAGATACCTCAGTGGAAATCAGATGCATGGGAGTGTTGACAACAGAAGGCAGATAGACTGCCCTCTTTGCGGAAGCATCCAATAGATAGGCAAGACAGTGAAATAAAGTAAGTGAAACGTACTAGATTGCCTGTCACACATGCAAGAGACATCAGAACATTTGTCAAGCCAATTGAAGTGCACCTTACTGTGTGACACACTTCATTCACAACTGTTTTGTATTCAGGACACTAAAAAACATCAGGAAAGAATTGAAAGGTTTTTTCTCAAATTTGCAGACATCAGCTCCCATTCTCATTGTGCTCGTCGCAGCCTTACACTTATTTATCTCCATTTACTCTTGTTGAATAAGTAAAATAGACACCTGTAATGGCAGCTATTTCCTGTTCATAGAGAGGCCCAAGATTAGACTTGAGTGAAAATGGCCTGAAGACGCTTGAAATGAGATGTACAATGTGGTCAGCTTTCTGGTCTTTACATTCACTGGGACAGGGAGTGTCCCCCTTATCGTGCAGCTGGTCCAGGCTCCCCAGGCATGTTTGTGCTGCTGCATTCCCTCTGAGACGGCTTCACTACTATCCTTCCTCCTGGAACAAAGATGCCAGCGATGGCAGGGAAAAGGGAAGGGTCATGGGTACCAACTGCAGGTGGCAGTGACAGGTACATATCAGTGGCAGGGGCAGCACCAAGGTCCTGCCATCCTTTTTCTTCTTCGTGGCCACAAGGCAGGAGCAGACAGGCTGAGCTGGGCAGACCCACCTCACGGAGAGGGCACACCGGGAAGCCGCTTGCTGTGGCACCCTGGGGACAGAGTGAGGACAGCACCTGATGGCATCCGATGAGCTCCTTGTCTTTGCTGGCTTAAGCCCAGCCAAAGAGGGCTTCACCTGCACATTCTGGACCTCAGTAGTGCTCCCACCACTGCTCGAGTCCTGCCTAGGCCCTGCCACTTGAGACATGAGAGGACAGTGCCCAGAAAGGGGCAGCACCCACTGGGGACACCCTGCCCTGTGAGGGACCCCGCCTGCAGCCCTGCACCGTCCCTCTGGCCGCACGCCTCTCTCCAGGGTCCTGCAACGTACCAGAGCCTCATACTCCTTCTGGGGCCCCTCTCCAGAGCCTGCTCACACTTCTCCTGCCGTCCCCACAGCTTTTTCCTGAGCCCTGCACACCTCTCCCGGATTCATGCCCCCCACTGCACCACCACCTCCCACCTTCCCAGGCACCCTTAACATGATTTTACTTTCCAGAGGGAAGTGCCGCTTTCCAGGGGCCATAACTTTCTACAAGTAAGTATGAAGTACTGTGTGCCCCCAGCTTGCTAAACCTTTGTTGCCCAGGTTTCTGGGAGGAATTAATTCTCAGGAACGAATAATGTCATGCCAATAACCTCAGGGTGACAGAAGAGCCACAGCCCCTAACGTGCACAAGGGAGATATTTCAGCCTACTGCTTTGGGATCCAGACAGTGGGATTACTAACTTTCTGAAAGGCCCCAAAGCACACCATGGTTCAGCTGCCTTCTGTGAAGGACAGCAGTAGCAGGAGCACTTGCTTACGCACCTCTCATTTGTCTTATTCAGAGAGTGAGAAAAATAGTGAGAAAGACCTCAGAAGCTCAAAGCATGAGAAAAGCTAAAATAAAACACAAATATCTTCAGCAGGTAAGAACTGCTGATCTCGACTCTTTTTTCATGAATATTTCCATTCACCATATGTCATCTGGTGGAATACTGGAACTTTGAAGTGCAATGATGATCAGCAATGATGCCTGGACCTGGCTCCCTGCATGGTTTGAATGATGCAGCCCATTTTTTGATGGTTAGCTTAAACTTATTCCCAATCAGGTTATGCTGGCTTGGGGAAGGGCTCGGAGTAGTAGGCTGAGTACTTAATTTCTTCATATTAAGCACATGATGTCTGCTCTGATTTAGTATCCAAAAGCAGCCAACTGAGAGTGCCCAAATTCAAAAATGGATAATTGTTTGGGGAAAAAAAAAAACACCAGTGCTGCATGCACTGTCACATGCAAAACCTGGCATAGAGATATTGAAGCACAGCTCAAAGCATAAGTTTCTTTATTAGTTGTTTTAGTTATTAATAGATCTTCTCCATTAGCCTGTGCCCAGCAGCAGCTAGTGCCAAGAGTTGATTGAGTGAGAGATGCGGGAAATTTGGTAGTGGGTGATTATTAAATCAGCTTCCATAGAAATGCTTCTGCCTTCGCCTGTCCTCAGGGGCAGGTTTAGATGTTATTTTTAGAGAGGTATAATTCAAGAACTGCTAGACCAAGCCATTTCAAATTTTGAAGAACTACTTAGCTGCAGAACAAACTAGATTTTAGCACACAACATTAAAACTGAGTTTATAGATGATGCTGTCATTCCAAAGGAAGGCATAACTGGGATCCTGGAGTGCCTTTCAGGTTGGATCTTGCACAGAGCTTTCTGAGTTAGTGGAGTTTTACAAAAGCTAACATCAATCTGACCAGCAACTGCCGCCTCAGCACTTTAGTTAACGGTTCCTGTAGTCTGTAATTGATGGATAGGATCAATAATATTTAGAATACTATAAGGCATATATACGCATATTTATGCAGTGACTCAAGCATTAGATTGGCCATGAAAAGAAGCAAAATAAGTGACATGGTATTTAGATCACTGAGGTTTATCTCCTGCAAAATGGCAGGATTGGACCAAGTATGTAGAGCTTGGAGTTTCTCCTACTACTCTGCCAAGAAAAAGAATATGCAGACAACAGTTGTGCTTGCTGTTGAGATGCTAACATAAACTTCTACTAAAGCCCCTACTGATCTAACTGATAAATTAATGTTCCACATAGATATCATGAACAGTTCATACAAGTAATGGAAACTAAGGCAACTAATATTAAATATTGTAATAGCATTGACTCTATTATTATTTGTTTCTCATTTTAGTAAAAGTTCCACATTTTTACTGAAAAGCCTCTAGCCTATATTTGGGAAGCAGGCCAGACAAGAGCAATTTGCAAGAAGTAAAGAAAGGTGCTGAGGTCTGCAAGTCTCTCCTGCAAGTCAGCAATCCTCCTTTTCTAATTAATAATTCCAAAATGCATCTCATCCATTACCATCCATTAGCCCTCTTTCTGAGTTGTGACTGAAGCTAGCAGCAGTTCCCTGAATCTTCCCTTCCCTTTTCTTAAGTTCAGTAGCAATAGACGATAGCAAGATCTTGCAGCTTTGGGCATCTGGTAGCCGTAAAGATGACTGATTCATTTCAATGAGTAAATTACTTTATACAACTACAGGACATACTATAAACCTCACAGAAGTCTAAGAGAATTAAAATTAATGCACTAAATGAAATAAGAATAATGTTCAAATTATTATCAGTCATAGGAATCATTTACTGTTCAAATCCAGAACTCAGACCTGATTCAGGCATTCTGTTCCTGCAGCATGTCCCATGGGAGGGCAAAACCTGGAAGCTCTGTGTGTAGATCTGGAAAGTGAATGTTGTCTCCACAGTGGTATAGGGATAGGGTTTTTTAGAAAAAAAGGCTTATCTGCACTAACACTGTTATTTCACAAACTGACAGTGAATTAATTTATTAGACGTGCCTATTTTAATTACTTAGCTCATTTTATATGAAATAGTAGTGAGGCACATGGCAAGAAAGCTGTTGTCTTATGGATGTTTATTTCACTGGACTGTGAATCAATTCATTGATTCCCACAAGCTTTAAAGTATAGTTTATGATTAACAAAGAAATGCCAAAATTATAAACACTGCAAATCTGAGCTAATTAGCATGAAAAGTTAGCTTTGTTCAACAAATTTCCTGAGCAAAGAGGATCCTGTATTCTGTGTGATTCTGAAAGTCTCAGGCCAGACATTAGGAAGGAATAGACACAGAAGCTTAAGCGAGGAAATATAAGCAAGCTAAACACGGTTAGTGGACAATTTCCAGTCTGAAAACCGCAAGAAGTAAGACAGTGATATTATAAACACATTAAAGTGTTTCAAGGTATAACTGACTGTTTCTTGATGCTAACATTTTATTTTGTATGGCTACATCTATAATTTAGTCAGCTACTACATGCTGGCCTTAATTTACTTCTCCAAGACAACGGAACAGAAAAGTCATAGAGAAAAGATTGTGTGTCTAGCAAATTGTCTCAAAAGCATGACTTGGTACATCAAGATTTTCACAGAAAATGTGGAGATGCTTGTGGGAGTAGGAGACAGGAACTGAAGTTGACCTCACTGGTGGAGGCAGACAGGGAACAGGGCAAATATGAGAAAGTGTAGAAATATTGAAAACTAGAACAACTTGGGACTGAGAAGGGAAATACAGCAGAAGCAATGACTATATAGCTGTCTGAATGACAGTGAGTACCGTGGCAGCACTTTGCTGAAGGCCCCATATTTTATATAGACATATATAATGAAAGGACCTGGTTATTTAAATTAAGCCAATTTTAATACAACTATGTATGTCTAAATTTCTCAGTTTGATACGCCAAATGAATCTTTATAGCCTGTCCATTGTTAGTTGCTTTGATATTTTTTTAATTGTTGTGTCTATTTTTCTTCCACTGAAACACTAAAACTCAGTCTGTAACAAAGTTGTTAAACTGGCTGCTGGTTTCACATGTTCTGCTCCCTAAAAAGCTGTCATAAACTAAATCTCAGCAATAAAAGGAAGAGCTGCATTTAGGGATTTTTATTAGTAGTAGTAGTGAACTTTAGACTTCCTGATTTATAATGGTCTTACTTGGGCTGGCTGGATTCAAGAATAAGAGGTCTGTATTATATTAAGGCACTTCTTTCCTTCAGTTGTAATTTACAAGATAGAAAGCAGAGATGGATGAGGTTTTGTCCCATATAAGATTAAACATCTGTCCTTCTGAAGAACTATATATCCTAATTAATACAATTTCATTACTCAGTGGTAGAGAGTAGAACAGAAATTTAAAAGCTGATAAGTGTAGTGGTCTGAGAAATGACTTGGAAAACAAGATGTCAAACAATACTTCCAGAAATTACATACTCATTTTAGACATAAAAGCGTCCTTTTAGTTCCCCCTTATTTAAGCTTTTAAGTTGGTTCATACAAAGTACTTCCTCTTCTCAGAGTTTATTAAAATGCCAAACCAAGTATACCTGCTTTGTCCAAACTCTATTCATTAAAGCTAGGCTTCCATCTACAGGAATAGGGACTGTGTATTTTCTTCAACTTTGTGCCAGATATAGCCTATATATTTTGCATCTGGAAAACACATTTTCTATTCTGGTGTTCTCTCACACATATGCCTCCTCTATCTCAATTAAAGTACCAGGTTTGCCTTGCTAACATTGGCATAAATATTTATCAACAAAGTAGGCTTTTGAACTATCAATGCTAAAATATTTGGGAGGCAAAATATGTACCTCGGTAGACTTATATCTGTGGACAGCTGTGGTCCTGGGATTTTTGACTTGCAGGACTTGAAATCTTCTGAACTTACTTGACAGCTTTCAAATGCATCTCATATGTGCTAAATTTACCAAAATCATAAATGGAGAGCAACAGCTTTGGCTTTGTTAAGAAATTTCTTTGCAGAAGTAGAAACCAGGTCAAAGGGAAGATTCTGTGCCTAGTAATAACAATATTGCACAATAAAGACACTAATTTTTATACTCAAGTGTTATACATAGTGCTTGCATGCTTGCAGCTGACCTTTTCTAAAAATAGACTGAGAAATGCTTCTGTCAGCTACCGTCATTTTCATGTTGAAGTTAGTAAAATCCTTGGTAATCACTTTGCTGCTGTCAAATGACAGTTCATTCCTCAGTTGTGCTTTTGATATGGAAGAGACTGTAAAATGCAAGTGAATAATCATTTGCCAGTAATTAAAGAAAGCATGATGACAATGCTGGTACTACCATCCATTACAGAAATGTTTTCCACTGGATTTAAAATACAAATTATTTTGTTTACTTTTAATTATTTTAGTTACTTTGGTCTGCAAAACAAGGAATAAAACCTCCCCAAACGATTGTAATCCCCAAGCAGGATTTCCTTTGTCAAAAGTTCTCCAAAGAGTAAATGTACTAGTGGAGCTTCAGGATAATGAAGATTGGCTTGATAAAGGCTTGACTTCAGTCCTACAACTCAGGCTAGCCAGGTCAGATGCTTGGTTCTTGCATTCTTCCCTGTAGGTGAGGCATTTCCAATTATATTACTTAACAGTTTGGAAATAGATGCATATGCCACTTTCATGGACATACCTCGCTTTGAGTTGTTTTGTCTTCCAAAATACATGAAACTAAACACAAAATTTTCTCACAAAAATATTAATCCTCATTCAAGTTCAGGAAACCAGTTTTAATTGCTCAGGCGGTAGAGTTGCTCAAGCATCTTATTTACTAAATCCAAACTGTTCACCAAAGACTTAGGGAATGTAAAAGTTCAGTTCTAGAATACCATTGATGTCTGTATTTCACAGATATGACACATGCTGCAAAGCCATAGCCTTAGTTCAGCTCCAACACCTAAGTTGGAGATTAGTTTCTCCAACTGGACTCCCAAAGGCTGATACAGGTTTTGAGCCTTTCATCAAATCACTAATCTCTTGAAATATCAATCCCATCTAGTATCTATCTGAGCAGAAACTATAGCCCTTAAAGCTCCTGTATTCACTCATTTTGGTGCTCTACCCCTTTCTGCAATCTACAAAAAGCTCATAGAGGCTAAGTCATTAAAATCTTAGCTGGAAAGCTAGTGTTCCTGGAAACAGGTAGACACCACCTCCCTAACCACCGGGACTCAGGCTCAGCATTTATTAATGTCTGAAAATTCCTCTGCTCTGTTTGCAGCTCTGAAGCAGTTTCTTAAGGACAGCTGCCCATCAGCGTGGGGAAGGTCTGCAGTGTGGTTTTAGGGTCTGCAGATATGCTTTCTACGAGTCACACGTTGTGGAGAGTGGAGACATCTCCCGTGCTCATGTCTTGTCATTTATGTAGTGGGACAGGAAACTTACAAAGCTGGAGCAGAGGAAAACACGCAGAAGTGATGGGCTGTCTGAAGTATGGCTAAGAACGGGGCAGCACGAAGAGATGCGGGTTTAACGTGTGCCCTGCAGCAGGAGAGGCGGATGCCTCCGGAGGACAGATGCGCAGCGAGGGAGGCGGGTCTCGTTGCCGGGCTTTGGCCCGGAGCCCGCTGTGGGAGGGGTGAGGCGGCGGCCTCTTCTCCGCCCTCCATCCCCCTTCTGCCGGCTGCCGGGCCGTGGGCCA
>NW_009913721.1:0-1721 GCF_000696875.1 Nestor notabilis | reverse complement strand
GGTTAAACTTCATGAGGTTGGCATCGGCCCGTGTCACAAGTGTGTCCAGGTCCCTCTGCATGCCATCCCTTCCCTCTAGCGTATCAACCGAGCCACACAGCTTGGTGTCGTCGGCAAACTTGCTGAGGGCACACTCAATCCCACTGTCCATGTCACCGACAAAGATATTGAACAAGACAGGCCCCAACATCGATCCCTGAGGGACACCACTCGTTACTGGTCTCCAAGTGGACATTGAGCTGTTGACCACAACTCTTTGCATGTTAGATGTGTCCAAGCTTTTCACGTTGTAATGAACATAGTCTGTTATAAAGCCATGTCCTCATTTCTCATCATTCAAAGAGCATCTACCACCAACATAGAGTCATAGAATGGTTAGGATTGGAAAGGACCTTAAGATCAAGTATTCTTTTGTGATATCAAAATAAATACCAAAGAAGAACAGGAGGGAAAGATCTGAAAAGAAGGAGACCTATGATAACTAGAAATCATTCTGTTAACAAGGAATGAGATGAGTGTCTCTGGGAAGAACCTATTTCACCTAATATCACAGGAGAAAAAAAAAAAGGCAACAAAAAAGAAATACTGAATAGTTCTTCAAAATATGTGTTAGGTTTCATGAAGGACATGCAAAGAATATATAATAGTCTGACAAAAGAAGGGTGATTTCTTGTATTTCCTTGAGTTATTGATAACTTTTAATTCATCAATAATGAGTGGGAGAAGTGATGTATTCAGAGAATGACTCTATGTTCTGTTTATGCAACAGCATTTGATGATGAATGTGTTACAAGGAGGAACGGCTAGGCATTCAGAGCTAGGGAAGTTTCTGTGAAGGGCTTTGCGGTCACCAGAAGGGAATAATACCACCACACGTAGTTTTTAACCAAATCCTTTCCAGCTGACACTGGAACAGATTTCCCAGAGAAACTGTGGATGCCCCATCCCTGGCAGTGTTCAAGGCCAGGTTGTACGGGGCTTAGAGCAACCTGGCCTAGTGGAAGGTGTTCCTGCCCATGGCAGGGGAGTGGGAATTAGATGAGCTTTAAGGTTCCTTCCAACGCAAACCAATATATGATTATGTGATTTATTTATTTATTTATTTATTTTTTCGCTGGACAGGTGTTAATGTTTGGCTGCCAGGGAGTGACAAGTAAACCCCACTTAAATTCTGTGAAACTGTAGAAATAGATCAGCATGGGAGTAATCACGGGGTAAGTGAAAATGTATTTAGCTTTGAAAAACACTTGTATTCTGTTTCTGTGCATTCATTTCTTCCTTTGTCCTGGCCAATATAGTTAGAACTACCAAAAAGGAAAAAATCATCCCTGATAGAAAAGTTTTCTATTATAAAGAACCAGATGGTTAAGGTGAAAAAAACCTTAACCACTTTCCCCACACTATCACAGAGAAAACTTTACTGGAAGTAAGCAAATTAAAGCACTTGCTTGAATAGAGAAAAATCACTTGATTTTTATCTCTATATTCTTTACTTTCAAATTATATATTTCCATGTAATTTGAGATACATTTTCCTGAGTGTCTGATTTGCTAGGAAATTATTTAAATTACATCTTTTCATTTGAGTTGGAAAGAGAACTAAACTGAAATATAATAATTCGTGACAGTATAATTCTGTTATTTTGACTGTTACTAATGACTGGCAGGACTTTTTCTTAGGAAGTAGATCAGAAGATAGAATCATAGAATCACAGAATAGTT
>NW_009913720.1:1076-1332 GCF_000696875.1 Nestor notabilis | reverse complement strand
AACATGTATACAATAGATGATGAAAAATGATGAAAATTTAACGAATGTTTTAGTTAAAAGTTCCTAATGTTGTTTAGAAAGTTAGAGGAAGTGTAAAATAGAGAAATTATGTCTAACAAGCATTCACTAAACTGCCCCATTTACCTGGGGGGTGAGGATACCATAACCAAATGCAAAGCAAAGTGCATCAGTGTCAAAATGATTCCCCATATACGCCAACCGTCTCATTCAGTAACTCCTGAGGACCACAAACTGG
>NW_009913720.1:721-1015 GCF_000696875.1 Nestor notabilis | reverse complement strand
GAAGACGCCCTAAAAAAAAGGGAACCAACAGTGCCAAGCCGCTAGGATGCCGCGATTACGAGACAAAATGTTGATATATAGCCTACCAGATGCCTCGTGAAAAGCGAGTTATGGGGACCAACCCATATATGGCCCTGATATAGGAACCAGAGGTACAAAAGAGCAAGTAGTGCTAGGGGTGTAGGGGGAAAGAATGGTCTTGAAGCTAGGGACGGAGGATCTTACTAACACCGGGTTGCTGATTTCACGTGAGGTGCACGATTAATAAATAACCTGGTACGTTGGCCGTGGGTC
>NW_009913720.1:0-687 GCF_000696875.1 Nestor notabilis | reverse complement strand
GGATAGTTGCTACGTCGAGCACTCCCGTATGGAGAATCTTGGAATGGTTGAAGTGTAACGAGCATTTTATGGGTTTAGTACTGAGAGGGTATGAGTATTGTCCTAGGTATCATTACATTTTCTGGTACTTGTGGGAGGACAGGGGCGGCAAGATTGTCTATATCCGATTGGAGGCATGTGGAGTCAAACATGGATATGTATGTTCTTGGTACATTGGATTATTATGTCTAGGATACATTGAATGGGTATATCCGTAGTACATTGCTGGTTATGTCTTTAGCACATTAAATGATTATGTCTGGCTTACATTAAGTAGATATCTATCGTACATTGAATAAATATGTTTGTTGTACATTACATAATATATCATTTATCCTACATGGATGTATATGTCGTGAGTACATTAATAATTAGTCAATAGAACATTACAGTTAATTACTTGATATAACTATAATGTAATGGGGACTATAAACTAATGCAATGCGTACATAGCAACTTGGGGGGGGGTGGGGGGGGTAGCTTTAAGTTTTGATGTTCTTGTAGTTAAGATTCTTTAACAATAGTTTTTCGAGCTGTAGACCTTGGAGAGAAACCAAGCAAGAATATGCTATGATTTATTTTGTGTTGTTTCTTGGATTTGCTTTTATTCTGGGGAGTTTAGCAGTTGCATCTAACCCATCACCTTAT
>NW_009913719.1:75407-78256 GCF_000696875.1 Nestor notabilis | reverse complement strand
GGGGCACATCTGCCAGCGTGGCTGCGGGACCGCCCCCCTCGGCACCAGCCCCGCCCAGGGAAGGGCGCTGTGACCTTAATGTGGTTTTTCCTGCGGATAAATCGGCGCTGGACGGTTTCCATCCCCTCCTGAAACGGTTTCTTTGCAGCATCCCCAAAGAAATGCCAGGTTGGACACAGGGGCTTGGAGCAACCTGCTCCAGTGGAAGGGGTCCCTGACCGTGGCAGAGGGTTGGGACTGGATGAGCTTTAAGGTCCCTTCCAACACAAACCAGTCAGACATGTAGCTTTGGGGTTGGCTTGGCCACGTTTTAGTGTAACTCACCTGTGGAACTCAAGCCCTGAGGCATCCTGCAGAGGTGCCAGGAAGGTCTGACCATGGATACAGACATTACATGTGGGTTATGGTTGCCTACGTCTAGGTGTGATGTGTCATTTCATACACCCTTGGGCACCAGTTACACAGTGCATGTGGGGTCTCCTTAACCTTTAACGTGTCTTCCAACCCCACACAGGAGCTGTTAAGTGCCTTCACTTGCAGCAGGAGCTTGCATTTAGGCAATCAGGACCCACTCCCACATGGAGGTGTGGATGCAGGTTTTGTAGCTTCCTCTGGGCAACCTTACTGTGAAATTCTCCATAAGAAGGGTCATTGGTAAAATAAGGGCTGGTGGCTCTGCTGATGGGACAGGATTAGCATTAGGCCTTGAGAACAAAGCATTAAATCCAAGACTTGCTTGGACTTTACACAGTTCTCCAAGGCAGGATCAACCCAACCTCCATCAGCCCCACTAAGGTTTGTTTAACCTGTTCCCAGGAAACGCCAGAGATTTAAGGCCATTCTGTAATTGTCCTCAAGGGTCACAGTGGACGGTCTCTGGGACAAACTATTACATGGTTTTTGCAACACCGAGTCTCAAATCTCATTTGCTTTAATAGAAACCCAGCGTGTTTTGGATGAACTTGCTGCCCTTGGATGCCAGTGAGGTACGAGGCTGATGGTGAAAACTCCAGCCTTCAACACCAGAGCAGAGACAGAACCTTTTATGATACTGATGGTATCCTAAAACTTCAGAGTAGGAAATGTAGCAGAGTTAAGCATTGCAGCCAGACCCTTACATTTAGGATAGTACCAGCATGTAATGCTTGATTAGGTTCTCTTCATGCTGTAGGCTTGCACTTAATCATAACCTTCTCGGGCAACCTTTACAAGGAGAGGCAAAGTGGCTCTGACACATTTTATTAGCCAGTATTAAATTTACTACATCAGTAAAAGAAGCCAGGCTGAAAGGATATGGATGTACACATGTACCCGCTGAGCTGGTCTCAGTTAACGCGGGTTTCCACAGGTGCCACACCAAAGCAATGCCCTACACCACAACTGCTGATGTTGCAAGGTCAAGCGGTTAAGGAAAAGGATGTCGTCCACGCCAGGTATTCCTGGAGATTAGGGTTGCATCCAAGTGCTTCAGCAGAGATGCAGCTAAACTTGAAGCAGCTAATTCTGGAGAAAAGGATCTTCAGGTAACTGAGACATACATGTGGACTCTTCCTTAGCCACAGGTCTTCTGTGTGGCCATTACCTTACCCTTCATCCCTTTGTGCTTCAGCCTCTTGCTCATGAGATGGAAGTAATACATCTCCAAACCTTACTGTCATTAAATCTCTGAGTAATAAGGAGCTGAGTAACTTCTGAATAATCAGCTGAGATAAGGGGATTTGGAAGATGCTACATTTTGTAGGTGCTCATTTGCTTTCTGTCCACGTGTCAGAGCCCCTGTGCTCTCATAGGCTCTTTGGGGCAGGGAGCAGCATCTCACAGGGAGCAGCATCTCACAGGGAGCTTACCACCAGCAACCCCCATTCCCATGAGCTGATGCGACTGCTCCACTGCTGACACGCTCGCCACCGAGACCAGCATCCCCGATGGTTTTAAATCCTGGTATCGTGTTAACCCCATGATAACTCTCCAGTCCTTGCCCTGTCCCAGCAGCAGGGACCGCTCAAAAATGGCAGCAGGCGTCTTGCTGAGGCACAGTCTTTTGCAACAGCAAATCCATGGCTGAATTGGACGTGGCAGGGTAAAGAGCCCCAGCAAAGAGCCGGGCCTGGGCTCCAGATGCACAGTGATTTACGAGACAGCAGCAGCAGCGGGTCTTCATTTCAGTCAAACAGAGCAGATCCGAACCAGATGTTTAACCTTTATCTCCATTGCGGGGACGGAGGAGCAGGCAGGGGAGAGAGAAACGGTCGAGTTTCCATGAGCTGCTGCTCCAGTGTCTTCCAAAGTCAGCTCATAAAGAAAAATGAGCACCATCGGCCAGGAAACTTTGCTTTGGTGAACTATATGTTTTGTTTGGACCTTTGCTGCTATAGCGACCGGGCCGAAAGAGAAGCGCAGCGGCGGCGATGACCTCACTGTATGGCTCTAGTAAAATCTGGTATTATAAAGATATACCCTGGCCAGATGATGGAAGATTTGCACATAGGCCGGGCTTTCACTGTGCTCTGGTGAGACCCCACTCGCAGCACTGGGTGCAGCGCTGGTGTCCTCAGCATAAGAAGGACATGGAGCTGTTGGAACAAGTCCAGAGGAGGCCACGAGGGTGATCAGGGGCTGGAGCATCCCCTGTATGGAGACAGGCTGAGAACATTGGGGTGTTCAGCCTGGAGAAGAGAAGCTGCTGGAGACCTCAGAGCAGCTTCCAGTGTCTGAAGGGGGCTACAAGGATGCTGCAGAGGGACCTTCATCAGGGACTGGAGTGACAGGACAAGGGGTGATGGGTTCAAACTGAAACAGGGGAAGTTCAGGTTAGATCTAAGGCAGAAGCTCTTCCCTGTGAGGGTGCT
>NW_009913719.1:69474-75071 GCF_000696875.1 Nestor notabilis | reverse complement strand
CTACTGTGGAGGGGAGGCTGCTCCTTGCAGAAGGAGGTTGCTGAGCTGGGTTGGGCTCCTGGAAATCAGCAGAGAATTTTCGGAGACTTGGGAGCTGGGTTGGGATCAGGAAAGCCCCAAGCATCAGCCACAGTCTAAAGCACAAAAATATAGCTTGCAAACCTGAGATGAAAGCACGTCAGGTGCTGCTGGGAATCTCTTCTCAGATGTGAGTGTGTCAATTTTAGGGTATCCCAGTGGGCAAAGGCCAAATAAGCTGTCCCTTTTACAGCGTAGAACTGATTTAGGTGTGTACACAATTAATACACAGAGCTCATCAGTGGGAACTGCGAGAGCGCGAGCGTGGTCGGTGAGGTGGAACTGAAAAGCCTGAAAAGAAGTTGCCAGGGCTGAAAGCAGTGATTTGTCCTGAGCTACTTCACAGCAGCCATTGATTCTGCAGGTGGGGAGGTTGTGTTGGCGTTAATGAAAGCCATGAGCATTGCATTAGGTTGACTGGAACATTGCAGAGGTCATGCCACAGCCCTGGGAGGAACCGGGCTGCTGCAGCCACTCTTCTATGGCACATGTGCTTAAGGCTCCCCTGCTTGCTGCTGCTCCTCTACCCCAGCCCTTAGAGCATCCTTGTGTGTCCTGAAGGTTTAACTGCAGCACACGTAGCTCTCGGATGACAGCATCACCACTTACTGTCTAGCAGTAAAAGCTTAACCAAGTGCCATTTGGAAGGGAAAGTTACACATGCTCACTTGCTGCTCACACTTTTTCTCCCGGAAATTTGGCAATTTCTGTGGCAAGAACTGTTTTCTAAGTAAAAGATAATCAATAGTTTAAAAGAGTTTTGCAGCAGGAGGATTAAACGCAGCGAGCCTGACATTTCCCGTTAGCCCCTCATGGCACTGCGTTTTGCCCCTGTTCACCTTTGTAAGGCTGATAGAAACAAGTAATGACCTTGGGAAACCAGTGAGCTCAACAGCCTGCTCCTGCCTGTGGTGCTGGGTCCCTGCCCGGCTCGCCAGGGGAAGCATCCAGCTGCCTGGACGCCGGGGCTTGCAGCACTTGGAGTTCTGCAGGGGTGGATGTTGGACGGGACAGTTCGACACACGGCAAAAAGCTGCCAGATCCTGGAGCCATTTCCAAAAGAATGACTCAAAATCCCCACCAACCCCGGCTGCATCCTCAGATTCCTTCGTTTTCTCCGTTCCTTCTCCATCCCCCAGCCCTATTCCTTGGGATGCAGGCCATGGGCAAAAGCACCACAGCTCTGCACCGTCCTTTGTGCCATCACAGCAATGGATGCAGGTGGTCCCAGGCTGGCTCCTTACTGAGCTTAGATAGTTTATTTCATGCTCTTTCTCCCCCATGTTGGAAGCAGCCATGGCAGAAGGCATGCTTCCAACACGGGGAAGCTTCTAGGCTTCCAGAGTAGCCTAGAAGCTGCATCCTTGTCTTCACCCCTAAAGGCCTGCGTATGCAGAGCAGGTTGCAGATTTCAATCTGGGACTAAAAGCAGCAAGGCGTCCAACAGGGAACCTAACGATTCAAATGGCACCCTGAAAAACTGAGTGGACAAGCCCACAAGGTGTCTGAGAACAGCAGCAACTCACTACACAGTGGTGTAACACAAACCAAGTGCAGCTTGGGAACCACAGAGCTTTCAGGGCTGCATTAGCTGATACCTGCATATTGCCCATAATCTTAGGAAACACGTACTAATTCTCCCAGCAAGGACAATTATAAGTCTCTTCCTTAGGGAGACTGTTTCTCCAAATAGACCCCTCTTTTCACCCACTTCCCAGCAGGACAGGGCGCAGGAGCCAGGTTTAGCAGCCAAGTGCAAAAGCCTTCTTAGTACTAGAAAAATATCTGCCGTTTGGAAGAGCTGGATGAGCTCTGAAGTGCTTGGTATTAGAGCCAGCTCAATGCTGACAGTGGGAGGCAAGTGAGGAAGCCGGGCCTTGGACTTGGGGATGGGGTTAAACCCAGATTAAAGAGCCTGATTTGAGGGTTACCTCCCACTTCCAGTACTTCTTTCCCATCCTGACCAAAGCTGTATGAACCCATCCCATTTTCCTGCCTCCAGCACAGACCAGCCCCAGCTGCTTTAGGAAGGGCTGTGAGCACACGGAAACAGATGGTGACCCTTCCCACGCTGGGCTTGCAGCACCCCTATGGCTTCAGGAATCAGCTGCCATCAATCACCTGCACATCTGCATTTAACACAACAGAAGGTGTCCATCCCCCCCCCCATCCCCCCAGTTAGAAGCCATTCAATAGCTTTTTAATCCCCCTAAAGCATCCCTTATCCATTTGACCCCTTCCTCTGTTCAAAGTCCCCATTTTGCTCAGTTAGAAGCGGTGCACTGCAAACACCACCTCATTCCACCCCTCTCCTTCTGCCTCTGTACCAGGCAGCTGCTGAATGCTGCCTCCGTTTTTATTTGTTATTTGATTTCATTTTGGGGGAATAAAAAGGCATTTTTGTTTGAGTCCAGAGCCAAACTCATTGCAAAAGAGCAGGCTGTACTCTGGGCAGTCCCGTGCATCGTCCCTACAGCTGTGTTCCATCGTGAGGCCATCTAATGCTGGTGGTCACGTAAAGATGAGGAGAAGAACCCCCCCTTGCACATTTTCTTTGGCAGCCTGTGCCTGTGAGCGGTGAGCCCAGCTCTCCCCCAAGGGAGGCAAATCCTTGTGTCTACTCGCAGTTCTGCTGTACCATGGGTTGAATAATCCTTTTGCAGGTGCAGACTAGAAAGGAAGAGCAGAATGGATTTGTGTCTGCAGAAAGGCATCTCCTGAAGTGCTGCCCCCTCTTCCCCAGCCCGTCCCGTACGTGTCTGCAGCAGCAATCCCAGGAATTTCCAGCGCGCCGCTCTCAGGAAATCTCTGCATTCTCACAGACGTGTCTCCAGAGGGACACCGATTGCACAAGACAGACTGAGCGTGGGGAAGGGAGAGTCCAGAAACAAAGAATGACAAGAATACCATTGGAAAAAGCAGTCAGGAGCTTGAAGTGCCTCCAGACCACTGCTCTGGAAACCACGCCGAAAACCTGTGACACCAGGCGCGCTCCGGAGGTCGCTGCTATTTCCCAGCTGTAAAGCCCCAGGAACATCACTAGCGGCCCACGATGGACTTTGGAAGAGCTGAAAAGACAACACCGTGGTGCCCAAGCAGCATCCTGCAGCAAGCTTCCCCTTGAACACCATCGCAAGACTCTGGCAGCTCAGTACCTGGGCGCACAAATCACATCACTCTTCATTTGCTCTGAGGATCCAGCACCTGGAAGCAGAACAGGGGTGAGGCTGGACACAGAAGGAGAGAGCATCCTCCAGGCCTCCTTCTGGTCATTTCTTTGCTTCGAAGAACTCCCAACACTGGGGGACTACAGGGAATAAACTTCTTAGGTGTGTTCTGAAATGAATCCAGAGCAGGTTTGTATTGCACAGAGGGAGGGGGCAGGTCACATAGGTGCAGAGCAAGAGATGCAGGAGAGAGATGGTCTAGTGGAAGAGGGGCTGAGGAGGTGTTCCCTTTGCCTTTTTTATCTGATTTCAAGTGAGGCATAAGGTTGTTTAAGGACATAGATATTTGCATTTTGTAAAATAAGCACATTACAAGAGGCACTGCTGAAAGTTCATAGGTATGTGGGAAAGCCACTTGCAAGTGAATTGAAATGGTTATCCCAAGGGAGACAGTGCAGTCCCAAACTCGTCACTGATTGCATCCTTTGCAAATAACACCCAACCACCCTATTTTGGAGGTTGGAAACAAGAAAACAGAAATCCTAACAGAAAACGTACAATGTGTTTTACATACTCTCCCATTTTACGTACATAGGAGCAGCTCTGCTCTGGAGACAGGCTGAGAGAACTGGGCTTGTTCAGCCTGGAGAAGGGAAGGCTCTGGGGAGACCTTCGGGACACTGAGCAGCTGGAGGATGATGGATGTGCTGCGGACACAAACCAACAGCTCAACATCCTCCCACAGGCTTTACCTCCGCTCAGTGCAATGGGCTTGAGCCAGACCCCAGGGGCAATCACCCTGGCCTTGAGGGAGCCGGTCTCGCTCCCCTCTGCTGGGTGCCGCGATGCTTTTCCCTTCTCTCCTCCATCCAGCAGCTGGGACTGAGCCCAAGCTCGGACCCCTCTGACTCTGCAAACCCTTCCCAGCTCCACCAGTCTGGATCTTCTCCCTGCCTGCCCCGGCTCTGACTCACATGGCAGCCCCGCGCCCGCTGGGCTGAGGCTGGACCCCAACCGCGGCCGGCACCGCGCTGAGCATCGTCTCGCTGCCTCCCACACGGATCCGGGACCCAGCGGCGAGCCACAATTAGCTCATTGTTGGGGAGCCGCCAGCCTGACCACAGAGGGAATGGGAACAAGAGAAAGAAGCAAAATGGGAGTAAGTAAGAAGTAAAAACAGGAAGGAAAAAGGAGAAAAGGAAAAAAGGAAAAAGAATAAAAGGACAAAAAATACATACATAAACAATACATAAAAGAAGAAAAAATAAATAAGAAATAAGAAATAAGAAGTAGGGAAAATATAGAAGAAAGAAGAAAAAGGAAAAAAATAAAACTGGAAAGAAAAAAGAATAAAGGAAATGGAAAAAGGGAAAAGGGAAAAGGAGTGTAATAGAATAACAAAGAAAAAAGTAAAAACTAAGAAAAAAGGAAAAAAAAAAAAGAGAAAAAAAGGAAAGAAGAAACCCAGAGGCACGTGCTCAGACAATGAGGGATGCAAGTAAACAACTCGCTGCTTGGAGAAGCAAGTGTTTTTACAGACCCTGCTTGGCCAGTCTCCTCTCTGAGCTGGTGAAGACAGGAGGATTATTCATGGCCGTGAATCCCCATGTGAGATTTAGAAGAGGTCCTTTGCTGATGTTGTGGCTGCTGCCTCTTGCTCTAAGGGCCAGGTTGGTGGGATAAAATGTACCAGGTACCATAACCCAGGGGAGCATCACGTTCACTCCTGTACTCGCCCATGCTCAGGAGAGTTGAAAGAAACACTTCTTCAAAATCAAGGACAAGCCCTGGTGCCTTTCTTCCTCTGTATTCCCAGGCTGCACGTAAAACCAGTAAATTACTCAGCATGGGAATGGAGATTAGTTAGACTGCACCTAAAATGACATAACCAGAAAGAGCAGCTCTGATGCTGTGCATGTGGTCCCCCATCAGGCTCCACGGATGCAGTGCTCCCCTCCTCGGGACCACGCATGGCATGAATACATATATAAGAGAAACCCGGGACTTGTCTGTCTGCTGAGCTGCTCTCACAGACAGGGCCAGACCTTTTACCAGCTCACTGGAAACAAGGAGCACGGGAGATGCCAAGGGCTGCATTAGCATCTCCTAAACTTTTCGCAGCACAGAGCGGGATGGAGCGCAAGGGAAGGCACATCCCGCTGGCTCTGGCTGCAGCGAAGGGCACGCGAGCCAGCCACGCTTTTACACATCAAGCTTCAAAGTCCATCAGAATGAAACCAGCCGGTGAGCCTAAACCAATTTGTTTCTCTATCCGACAGCGAGCACTGGGAGAAAAGCAACCCTCTGCACAGCCCATGGCTACATCGGACATGGAACCTCCTTTCCTTGGGG